>NW_006916398.1:122508-144433 GCF_000464535.1 Endocarpon pusillum Z07020 | reverse complement strand
AAATAAAAGGTATATAATTTATATATTTATTAATATAAAAGAAAGTCGCCTTTAAAGTTATAAAATTATATTATTTTAAAGATTATAAGTAATTATATAGTCTATAATAGCGTTATTATCTTATTATAAAAAAACAAGCATATTATTAATAACTTCTGTAAGTATAGAATTCTAAATAAGGCTATAGTTATGCTCCTTTAGCTATAGAATCTATACAAGGACTCCTTAAGCGTTTTTGTAAGTAATACTTATATAGCAAATATAAAGAGCAAATAATAATTAAGCAACATTAATATTTAGAAAGAGATTATCTAAAAAGAAGCAAAAAATACGCATTAAATAAATTTAATACAAATACTATATAAGGTGAATAATAAGAGCAAACATTAGTGCTAGATATACTTTAGTAAGCTCTATAAGCTCTTTTTTAATAACTTAATCAAATTTGATGCTTTCTTAAAGGATATCCTCTAGTCTTTTAATATAGTTATACTATAGCTAATTATAGATATATCTAGTGTTACTAAGTACCTATACCTTATAGCCCTCTTTAATTAGCTTGTTCAGAAGCTTAACCTTATAAGTATTACAGCCTCTATAGACTATTATAGCCTTATTAATAGCTAAATAAGAGCTTAGATACTAATTCTCTTTATAATTTTGCTTGATTATAGACCTAATTAGCTCTACTTGCTAAGCAAACGTCTTATGCTCTTGATAAAGAGCAGTTATATGATCTTAAAGTATAAAATATTAATAAATCTGCTTATATCTTATTAGGCTTATGAATTCGCCTAAATAACTAGACTCGCTCTAATGTTTTTTATATTTAAATAATCTGTAATATCTTATATAAAGCAAACAACTAATATATCACTAAATGTTAGTTATATTAACTGGTTTCCAGGGTCTAGAAAAGGATTCAGGATCTTCTTCTTCTTCGAAATCCGTATTTCAAGTATTTTCTACATAGCTATTTATTGATTCAACAATTCTGTCAATAATAGAGGGCGTAAAGAGTTTTTAGAACGTATCAAGCTGCGAGAGACCTTGTAGAAGCGATTTTGAACGCTCAAATCGTAATTTCAATGGCGGTTCGTACGCAGGGAGGTCAGGAAGTCGATTAACATCAATTTCGAGCGTTCTCAGAAGAGGGCCACTGGCAACAGGTTTAAGCGCCGTTTTCTGCTCTGTTCGGTCAGTTCTCTTGGTGATTTTGGGGTCTCTAGCTGCAGAAGGAGCACCCTTTTCTTCCCATACAGTTCTAGGCTTTGGCTGGCGCTGTGACCTGCGCAATTCCATGTAGAAGTTGACCTTGATGGCGTTGATCCTCCGAAGATGGGAAAAAATTCATGCCAAGACCCAAAATTCTTGGCACGCTAAAAGCATTCTTGCACTCGTGCATGCGAAATTGTCTGCACGTGACCACCATGACGCTATCCTCTACCCCGGTGATATGTGCTGGACCGCTCACGATTCCGCAGACCAGAAGGGACCCCTTGACGTTCTTGACTGTGAGCCCGGCAAAAGGGGCACCGTCTTGGGGGGAAAGAACGGAGATGTCGACTGCGCATGATTTGAGCGAGGTGAGAGAGCATGGTTTCGAGGCATGAGATGCAGAAGACGGGAGGATGATCGCTCTCAGACGACTTTCGACATACACTCCACTCAACTCTGATTTGGATCATACTATTAGCCCAATTTCATTTATCCTTCCCTGTATTACAAGGCCCGGTGGCGTACAGATTGACTACACTCTTTGTAGGGCATTCCATGTTTGATAGAGTCACTGTCTGGGTGTCAGCCTGCCTGAAAGTTTATGTCCGCCTGTGCCACTCGTAGCTATTCGATGTGCTATTTTGTAAAACCACTTTTGTTCAATCAGCACCTTGCCATTGGCTAGCCACCTTGTTTCGAGCCCATCAATTGGTTTGGGCCAGCCAACGTCGCACGACATTTGGCCCACCCAAACATGCTCACAAAATTCTAGAACCAGTATTGGGTCTCCCTCTGTCTTTGTCAGCCTTAGGAGTGATATGGACCAAGAGCAGACCATGGCATCAAGTTCCTATGAGGTTCCAAAGAGCTGGGAATCGAAATTGCCTAGACTTGTGGACTGTCCATCGCCTTTGCCAGGCCTTGCGTGGGTATCCCAGCAGCACTTGCCTTGCATACTCTTCTAATGCTTTGTTGAGTTCTGCATATGATCCGAGCAAGCCAGATTTATTGGTCAGTTGTAAAGGCTGGACATGGGCATGCCATCGAGATGTTCTTGCCAAACAGTGCGCTTTCTTTCGAGCGTGCTGTCAAAGCGGCTTCAGGGTACCGTCCCGTTCCAGCTGCATTGTTATAAGTATTTCGGAGGGCTGAAGGCAACTCTTGCCTAGGAGCAAGAATCACATAGAATCAATATCGATGACGACGAGCCGAAAGCAGTACAAGCCCTGCTCCGATACATTTACACACTAAGCCCTCAAGAAGCCTTTCGAAAGTGCGATCCGTTGTTTAGCGACGTCGAGCGTGACCTCGATATCTATGTTATCGCTGATAAATACGAACTCCAACCGCTCAAGAAGTATATGAACGACAAACTGGTCATCTTCTACGAAACCGACAAGACACCTCCCCTTGACCCGAAGGGATGGAGCGCAAAGAACCAGATCGGCTTTGGAAACGTTCTGATGAAGCTTTACCGGCTCGAGATAGACACTACAGACATCAGAAAGGCCATCACGAACTTCATCGTCCGCGCTGGTCAGAAGGTGATGCAATGGGAAGGCGTCCGCAAGGCGACCGAGGAAGACGCCCAGCTCTCAACCGATCTCATCATGGCTTTCTTTGCTGCCAAAAGGGGTGCTGACGGCAGGATCGAGAATCTAGAGAATGAGGTGCGAGATCTCGAACAACAGCTAGCACAAACTCGCAAGGAAAATGAGGAGCTCGAAGGAGAAACCGAGTACCTGAGCGGCCTTGTCAGAAACTACGCATTTGAAACTGTGTCTCCCAACGACTTTGAAGAGCAGTATTATGAAACTGACCCCTACGACTCCTACCTCTACGACCCCTACTTCTCCGATATTGCTATATCTGGTAACCGAACCCCCAGTCCTCCCTTGTCACCAGGTACGCTGCTAATGAATACGCCGTCACCAGACCCGCCATCACCAAATTTACCGCCTCCAAGCCCACCGTCGCCACCAAGTCCACCGGTATCGAGTCCGCTGCCAAGTCCACCATTCCCGTCGAGTCTGCCGACATCGAGCCCACCGCCAAGTCCGCCAATGTGAAGTCCACCAACCCACGATAGCGTAGACAACAAGCAGGTTTCATTCAAGGCATGCTTTCTGCAACGACTCATTGCCTTTAGACCGTGTGCTGCTGCGTTTGAAGATCGTCGGTTCTGGACCACGAAGTCTTGTACTGTGGCCAAGAGTGAAAGGTGAACACTCTTTTCTATCCGCAGATATTCGAATGCTGAACAAGATAGAGCCAATTTCGCTTGTAGTCGCCTAAGAGCTACTAGCTGTTATCTTGGTGTTTGCTTTTCGCTTTCGATACCTCACAAGTTTGTGTGAAATTCGACCTTTCTACACGACCTTTGGCTTTTCTCAACTCTCACTTTCACAAGGTTTTTTTCGTGGGGTCTCCAACCATAACGTCGAACTTTTCGGAAAGCCTGGGCAGAAGAGATGAAGACGAAAAGGCACAGGGTTATGAGTGTCGACCACTTCTTCCATGTCCCTCGCGCTTTGCTCACAAGCTCCGCATCGCCGATATTATATTCTAGCTCACGTCTGTCACATTGGGTTGAGGAACGTCTGCTGTTGGTACTGTTCTGGGTATTTCCTGTCGACCAGGACCAACTCTCCGAAAGCATTTCAAAATGACCGGAAGGCTGAGGTAGCTTGTTACCTGTACCGAGTGTCTAGGCTACCAGATCAGGTCAATTCCAGTTGTTGAAAGCAGCATTATATTCTCGCTTATGTCTCGTGACTTGGCTTGGGATGAAATCTTGGAGCATTGAGAGCGTACCAGAATGCATGAAAGCAGATAGAGACTTTGTACTACGTCTGGTGTGTCAGGTGACCGAGTTAATTGACGAGATGAGAGTAGGGACCGGTGGTAGCCATAGTCAACGGAAGAGCAGCATTGGCAATCGTACGAAGGGGGGGAATGAGTAAGCAACAGCATTGTCGTTGATTTCTATTAGGGTTGCGGACTGATTTTCATCGGATCTCATAAGAAATGATTATACTTGGGCTTTTTTCTAAAGATCTTAATCCAAATATGCAGAAAGGGGGCACAGAGTGCTTACTACGATCATTTGCTTCTTTCTTACTTCTGCTTGTTTGTTTTTTTTGGGCTGGTTCATCTTAGCCAGATGAGAGAGAGTCTCAATGGCATGGCATGGCATGGCATGGCATGGCATGGCATGGCGGGCTGGTCGGCTGTGGTGGGAACACGAGCGACACGAGCGCTGCCGCGCGGTGGTAGGGGAGAGAATGAAAAGCATAGTACTTGGTATTCCATGATACTACTCAACCAGGGTTGTCTGGCTTGGAAGGCTGATTGATGGCCGCGAAGGGGTATGGAGTTATCTTTTTGTCCGGTTATTTATCTTTTTAACCAGTTTTACGCTTGACACTTGACGGTTTCGTTCCGAGACTCTCTCCATCAGCCGCCAAAGCTATGCTGATGTGCTACCTACATAAGAGCAGACATGCATCAGCCAGCCGGGTCTTGCATTCTTGCGAGCTGAACTGGATGAAGGTAAATGTCTTGACACGAAGATCGGCGTGCGTGTGCATTGGGTTCTCCCATGCAAGGATCTACTCCGCCGCTGCCCTGGATAAATCCCAATTAGGAGAGCCAGCGCATCGTATCGCTCTACCACATCTGTGTAAAGCGGCCCCAGCGGGTATGACAGTCCACGGTGCGAACCAACAGTAAAGACGCCGTGTCTCCCGGGAAGGACCATTGCAGGAGCATGGGAAAGATCCAATCTGTAGTCTTCCTTTTTCCTTAGAGTTGCATTCCCCACCACCGACCGCATCCCATGAGATGTGACCCTTGCCCTGCCTTTTTCACGCCGGCTGCTCAAACCCCCTCCTGACCACCCTGCCAAACATCTCCACCCCGACCCTCTCCCCCTTGACCTCACTCTTGGCCTCATTCTCCGCATTCGACGGCACGAGCACCTGGTTACCGGCCTCGATCCTCCAGCCACAGGGGCCGGTGGCGAATTTGGCCAAGGCCTCTCCGTCCAGATCCAGCCAGCTGCCCAGGATGTCGAGATCGATCTGGCGGAAGGCCTTGCCGACCTCGCCGGCGATGCGGATGCGGACCAGATCCTCGAAGCCGGCCACGTCGGCGCAGAGATCGGCGTACAGGTCGTCGGAGGCGAGCGTGCTCCAGAAGAGGGCGTACTGGGCGGATTCGAGGAGGGTGGAGAGCTGGGTGAGTTTCTGGATCGACTCGGTAAAGTCGGTGGTGGGGACGGAGGCGGCGGCGTCGCCTTTGAGGGCGGAGAGGGGTAGGGGATCGTGGACGGCGGGAGCAGGGCGAGGCAGAGGCTGAAGGACGGCGAGGGGAAGACGGTCAGCGCTTTGACGAGGATGTTGGTGACCGTCTCCGGGTGGATGAGGTGCGGGTTGAATTGGTATCTGCGAGGGCAATGCAGTATCAGCAAGGTATATTGGACAGGGTTTCAAGACAGAGGTGGTATAGCTGCTTCTTTCAGATAGAGCTAATAATCCTTTCTCCATTGCCCTCCAGTTGGGAGGACTCGGGTAATAGGAAACGTATTCTTCTTATTCATCACATGGTGCTTGTGCATGCGGCAGGGAGAGCAACGAAGAACTAACATACAGTTTTAACAGCGCCAGGCAGGCATATGCATCGAACGTTTTCTCCTCGCACTGACTCGACACGTAGTCCTGGAAGATGGTGGTGGTTTCCGGGTTGTAACGATCGAGGCCGTTGAGTATTGCGTCGATGTGTGCCGGCCTCGTGGGGCATTTGTCGAAGGCAGGAGCCATCCTTTGCGGTCGACAGCAAAGACACGGAGGGAGTGACGGCTGTGTCAGGCGAGGTCTTCGTACCTTGTCAGTTGCTGCCTCGAGAAATCGAAGCCCTGTCCAGCATTGTTCAGCACTGTTCTGTTCAGCACCGCGGAAGAAATTATTGTGTGCCAAGATTTCGCCCAGCCAAAACGCCAAGCCCAGCAAAAGGGAGGCCTTTATACTACTAGTACGGTAGCACGGAGTATCTCGTCATCCAGAATCTGTATCACATCGCTGTCTAGTTTTCAGAATGAGATACGATTTATGGGTATAACAGCGGTCCCGAGTATCCTATCGAGCGAAGCAAAGTATCAAACAATAGTATCAGGAGCCATTGTGGTAGCTACCCACCACCTCTCCACCACGGCGTGAGCCATATCCAGGACGAGCTATTGCCGATATCTGTTCAGGGCTCTCAATAGCCAGCAACAGCAACATACACCTCATCGGCCAGGTTCGGCGCATCAGAAGCGCTAGCCCCCCGGCGGCCGAACCGACGCATCTGTGGCCTACATCTTTCGTCGAGCGCCTCGATCTTGGCCCTCATCTCCACCAGTCTCATCCTCCAGATCTCCACCCCCCAGGTCGCAGCATCTGCAGCCCTTCCAACCCCTGGCACTGTACGCTCGAAGACCACATTTTTTGGCGCCAGCCCTCGACAAAGTCTGGGCCGATCTGCAACCGAACCGCTGCCCACGCCTCCCGCCACGTCTGACATCTCAGGAGATAATAGAGGGCAACCTGATCCCAATCGTTGATCTCCTCAATAACGTTTTCGTTTCCTGAGGCGTATGGTCCGACATTGAGCACGATGAAGCCCGGGTAGCCGGGCCAACACCTGAAGTCAGGGATGCAGTATTTGATGTAGTCGAGGCGTAGATCCAGATCAAAACGCGGGCCCGGGGGGTCGGAGCAGCAGGCGTGCATACTCTCGCCGAACAGCTCACCGTAGATGACGATCTGGAATAGCGACCGCTCCGACTCGACCTCCAGAGTAGTCGGCTCGAACACACCAACGCGGCAGGTGATCATGTCAGCAACTGGGCTGATGGTCGAGCAACGGCTGGCGTGCAGGCGGCGGATATCTGGCATCGTCAGACCAGCGCGGGAGAGGCAGAGCGAGAGCAGTGCCTCGATTCCACCCTGAAATGCGGTGCGTAGCGCTTCGGTGTTTTCATGGCTTAGGAGTGCCCACTCACTGACTTGGCGTGCGGTGGCGGCGACGAGAAAGTGTGTGTCTAGCCCCCAGGATAAGCGCGAGGATGCGGCAGCAAGTTATAGGATCGTATTTGGTGTTATGTGTTGGCCGAGGACGTCTCGGAGTCGGCTACAGCTAGAGGTGAGGTTCATGAAATCTTCGATGTTGTGGAGGTGAAGGGGCAGGAGCACAAGAAGCTCGACGGGCAGGTCGAGTAATCCCATTCTCTAGGTCGTACGGTACATGCACCACAGGGTGTACGTAGGAGAAGAAGGATTTCTCTGCCAGAGTCTCGAATGCGGATCTTGTAAAGATGTGTCTCTTTGTTCAAGCCCCTGTCTTAGGCGGCATTGAACAGACCTAGACTTTAAGTTAGCTGTTCAAGAGGATGCCCATCCTGCCTCAGTTAGGATAGTTTGGCTTGTGATACGCGTGAGAGTTCTGATGCGAGAGCAGTCAAACAGTAATCCTATGCTGTGGCAGTAGTACCCACCACTCATCAATGTGCTACAGCTTCAAAATGGGTTGTAAGATATGAGAACGTGCACAGTGAGTGCACTCACCTCAGGGCGGTTCTGTTTTGGGGCTGGACAAAGTAGAACTCAACGAAATGCTGATCCTTCTACATAGGCTTACATAACTCGGGGCACAGAGACAACAAACGTGTGCTTAGCTAATGATCTTTGCCATACTCTTGTGCGCTGTACAGAACAAGATGAAACAGCCTATTATGCGACAGTGACTTGTCGTACTCATATTATGTTTAAGGCAACGAAAATACCGACCATTTCATCGACAGCAGTCCGAATACACACCTTTTCGTCGCCTTTTCGTCTGGTCAATCAAGTCTATGCCACCTGAGCTAAGCATTGGCCATGCATATGATCAAGGAGAGCACAACAGCGTCAAATATGAATGGACTAGGACCCGACGAAGAACATCGAAGTCTCAAGGACGTCCTGCGCTTGAGTTTGCTTTCAGCTTCTTCTCCATATTACGAATCTGTTCCTCAATCTTCTCATTGGCGCCTCTTTCAAAATGGAGAAACTCGGTTCTTTTCAGTTTGTCTAGGACATCGGTAACCCATATAACGCTCATGCCGGTGGGTTTATCGGTGCTGATCTTTTGGCTTTTGAAACTGTTGGCCACATGCCCGAGCGAGTGTTCCGCGGCAGGGCCATTGATTGGTACAATGCCCACCTTGATAGTGGCCTGGAAATACGCAGATTTCATAGTAGCATCAGCCACTCTCACTTCCCGAACCTGGAAGCCCTTTTGAGTTTTGTTGTTGGGCAAGATGTCGAACATGTAATCCGGTCCCTCTGGCACGCGGATCGCGATGGTCCATGAAATGCCAACATTCCTAGGCTCAGGTCGTTGAATTATAAGGTAGACTGTGGGTTGTGTCTCCTTCTTCTCTGGGTGGTTGCGCCTCAGAGACCCTCGTAAACTCGTCAGACTCGATGTGAGAAGGCTCCGCTCGGTAGTCGACGACTCCGAGGATGACCTTGAATCGCTAACACTGGATCTGTGGAATCGGCTCGCTCTGGACTGAAGTAGCATCAGCAGGTGCAGGAACAAATGGAGGTGTGCACAGACATCAGCTGTGTTCGATCGAGCTGCCATCCTTCACGTCATACAATCACTGTCAGTTAAACCAACTCGTCGTAGTACGTGATGAAAGCTGGAAGATGGCTCTACATGAACGTAAGAGAGCTGGGAGGTGAATCAAGCACAAGGTGATATGATCATTAGTGGCTAGGTAGAGCCTTTGGCTCAGCAGTAAAAGCAACTTGGTCTGGCCTACACACCCTTGGGTAAAGGATGAACGAAAACTCATCAGGTTCAACACTGCCGCCGGGGATATAAAAGATGGCTTGGTGACCGGTGGCCGGCCAATTGCTGAAACACACATGTCACACATCCAGCGGCAAATGCTTCATATCTGACCATCTATTCGTCGGAACCGTGGAAATGGGTAGGGAAGGAAGGAGAAACAGCGCTTCGAAGATGAATCTTTTAAGTTCCGCATTGTTTACCGTTGCATTGCTTCCAGGTCAGACAACACAGGCAGCGCAGGCCCCTAGGTCGCATTGTTGTGATGGGTTGAAGATTGCCCGCGCTGCCAGGATTTAAAAGGAATCGTCTTGGCCGTCTAGCTGAGTCATCACAATAACTGTGCTAAAGACATGGTTTAAAGTCCCCTTGGGGATGGATCTACCCTTCAAGTCCTTGTCGCTTAAGTCCATCTGAAAAACATCTCCGTCTTATTCTACCCCTTCCATGGAGTCCCTGAAGCAAACCTTGTCCAGGATGCCCTAGGAAGTAAGCAGGGCTATACAGTGATGCCGTTGAGAAGGAGGTTGTCAGTCGTTTCATATTTGCTTTCCCTTCATTATGCACAGCAAAGGTGGGAAACTTGTTGAAAAGGTAGATTAGAGTCGTAATGAGAGATTTCAGAAAGAGTATAAAAGGCAACCCAATACAAGTGTAGAGAGTACTCAAAGGGGCACCCTAGCGTCTGTGCTTCACCTTTGCCAACCGCGATGAGAAGGGGAGGGTGTGTCGGATGACCTTTTTGGCAACTCTAGGTTGCCTGGTAGTGAAACAGCTGGGGAAGTGGTGCATTTGTGCTAGAGCAACAGCTCCGGTATCACAGCAAGTGCTAAAGTTAGGAGATGGAGGAGAAAGTGATAATGATAGACACGAGGGAGGAAGCGCAGAAGCACTCGATAATCTGGCCCAGGCGGAAGACCAAAGCTTTATACGATGTACATGTCTAGTATACTATCGATGATGGGCTTTCCCTCTGATGTTATTTGTGAAAGTTGTCGTCTACTCGTCCGTCACGCTTGCGAATTTCTCACTCATATCCTGAAGCAACTTTTCGTACTGTTCACTTGTCAGTGTGCAACATCGGAGGTGGTGCTTGGAGTAGCTTGCCTTCTTCGAGACCGCATCCTCATCTTCTGGAAGCTCAAATTTCATACTTCGCAGGCGATGCTGAATATCACCTGTTGATTCCCTCACCTTGGCCCAACTTAAACCACCACTAACAGCCTTTTGTGATTCATCGTGGAAGCCCATGAATGCTTTCATCATATACTCCGTTTTCCACAAAGGACAGAACTGGTCATAGTCACTGTAACCGTTTTGTTGCAGGAAATCATCCTTCAGCATTGACGCAACATCGAGCACAATCTTGTCAGGGTCACCGAGCGCAGATTTCCCGACTAGCTGCACGACCTGGTCTAGGTCCTCTGAGTTTGATAACAGCTCTTTGATCCGGTCACGGAGACGGGGGAATTCTGGATGATCCTTCTCATAGAACTTGTCCAGGACGGTGGTATACTTGCTGTAAGACATCGATGTGTTGATACTAGGGAAATGTTTGCGTTGAGCCAATTTCTTGTCCAAGCCCCAGAAGACCTGCACGATACCAAGAGTGGAGCTCGTGACAGGGTCAGAAAAGTCACCGCCTGGAGGAGAGACAGCGCCAACGATAGAGACGCTCCCGCTCCTATTCGGAGAACCTAGTGCCGTCACCGCACCAGCACGTTCGTAGAACGATGCCAGCTTAGCACCAAGATATGCAGGGAAGCCTTGATCAGCCGGCATTTCTCCCAGACGACCGGAAATTTCTCGCAGTGCTTCGGCCCAGCGCGAAGATGAATCCGCCATCATGGCGACAGCTTTGCCTTGGTCACGGAAATATTCTGCAACAGTGATACCAGTATAGATGGACGCTTCACGAGCTGCGACAGGCATATTCGAAGTGTTAGCAATGAGGCATGTCCGCTTCATGATCGGCTCCTTTCGACCTTCAATGGTAATCGACAGTTCCGGAAAGTCCATCAACACCTCAGCCATTTCGTTGCCACGCTCACCACATCCGACATATACAATAATGTCGCTGTTGGAAAATTTGGAGACCGATTGTGAGATGACAGTTTTTCCGCATCCGAAGGCACCCGGAATACAGATGGTGCCGCCCTGCACACCAGGAAACAAGGCATCTAGCACTCTTTGGCCGACAATGAAGGGCGAGTGTGCTGCCAATCTTTCATTCACCGGTCGCGGCACTCGGACAGGCCATGTATGCATCATGGGATACTCGGTTTCCTTGCCATCGAATTCGACTGTAAGAAGCTTCTCTTCCACATTGTAATTCCCTTTGTCCGCGATCTTCTTGATCGTCCCTCGGGCTCGTGGCGGCATGAGAATTTTGTGGTCGTGTAGCAATGAGTTTTCCACCACGGTGCCCCATACATCGCCACCGGTGATGTGATCCCCAACTTTCATGGTAGGTGTGAACGCCCACTTCTTTTCTCTATTGAGCGAGGGAACAGCAATGCCTCGAGGAATGTAAATGCTGCTGGAGACAGAGGAAATAGCCTTGAGGGGACGCTGGATACCGTCGTAAATAGTCTCCATAAGACCAGGTCCAAGCTCAACGGAGAGTGGTTTGCCTGTTCGTAGCACAGGATCACCGACAGTTACGCCAGCTGCAATTGACTTGTCAGAATATGACCCAGTAATCTTACTTGGTTGCACATACCAGTCTCTTCGTAGACCTGAATAGTAGCTTTGTCTGCTTCGATTCGAATGACCTCCCCCACCAATTCGTCATAACCTACTTTGCACTTTAGTACGGTCAGCGTGGTGAACTTGTACAGCGTTTGAGGTATGTCTGCCTTACCAGCTCGTACATAGCGCACCCGATCATGTTCTCGGCGACAATGACCGGCCCAGAGATGGAGAAGATGGATCCATTCTGCTTCTCACCATCATCACTGCCCGACTTCGAAGGTGCCATCCGGTTTTGTTGCTTGCAGAATGCAGGTAGTTGATGGGGCAAGAGGAGACAGATGTGTGATCAGAGTGAACAAGGTCGCCGATATTCTTCACAAGGATAGGAAGACCCGTATGTTGACCTAGTACTTATCTGAGATCGAAAAGAGCTTGAAAGGTCTTCTTTGTGATGAATCAAATAAGGAGGTCTCGAAAAGTAGTTATGGTCTTTGACGACGAAATCGTAACATGCAATCATGCAGTAGTTACCTCGATTAGGAAAGGAAGCTCACACCAGACGCTAGTGGAGCGGGTGTGCCTAGAGCCCTCTCTGCATCTGGCCCAGCATGAGGACAAAATTTATGAGAGAGTTGTCCGCAATAAAGGAGGGGGATTATTCTCACAATTGGTGTTACTTGTCACCTTGCAAGTTGCTCCTACCACCTTTTACATCGCCTACCAACATTGTCTCAAGCTGCGATACATGACATCTCATACCAACTATAAATACGTTTCCAGACTGAACGGAGAGTTACTGGATACCTCTTTTGTATGGTAACCAACCATTCCAGGAACTGGCTGCCCTGGTCTGATATTCCACGCCTATCGGAACCCCTCTCTGTAATATTCGACGCCAATATCCCATACATCAACTGCTATTAGGATTTTTCTTTTATACACACTCTTATACACTTCGTGACCCACTGATAGCCTGAGAGCGTTCAACCTTGGACTATTTATTCAAACCACTGCCAAGCTACCAGCTATGTTTGCGAATCATCCCATCTGTTGAGAAAGCTGCCCTCCGTAAAGGGAGCGACTGATTGTTTGATGATGGAGGTGTTTCAGGGTGCTAATGGACTTACAGGTAAGACCTACTAATCAGGTGGAAGGAGGAGGCCTCATCTGCAGCTGCGAATTTTGAGTACCAAGCACTTATATCTTTATTAATTTACTGACAGGGCTAAGGAAAATGTTGATGGTCATCTGTCAAAAGTGCAAACGGATGGTTTCTCTGATGTGGTAACCAGCGTTCCACCAGTCTATTTCAATTGAGGATCACGGGGTACAGGTCTTGATGCTGAAGCGTCTTCCCAGAAGCCCCATGGAATGCCGCTCAGCTGATGGTTCCACTTTGGAGGCTGCCTTGAATGGTTAGCTTGGCGCACAAGCAAACCAAACACATCGAGCATTCTTACTATAACAGCACTCCCAAGGTGGCTTCTTTCTGATAGCGCAGAGTGTTGGTAAACGCCTTGCAGAAAATGGATCTGGAGCGGAGATTTTGGAACCCTTCCAGTGAACATATATCATTTGAAGAGTATCTGCCGCAAATTGCCTCTAAGTTTCATGATTGGAATGGAGCCATGGCTGTCAAGGGCATCTCCACGAGTGATGGAATCAACATAGTTTTTGGCCAAGTCGGATTCGCAGGCTTGAGTGGGTTAACAGGGAGTGATCTGTACTTCGCTCTACAGCATTTTTTTATGGAAGATCATGGGAGATTCCTGCGTCGTTCCTGTGATTCATCTTTGAGCACGTAGATTCTAGTATATCTTCTACAGTTTGACAGAGCACTCCAGACTGGCGACTTTGATTGATCGAATTCGCTTTCTGATGTTTCTAGAGGCCAGCAGCATACTTTCATACGCTTAAGTGGCAACGAGTTGAGTCAAACCTCTCTCTTGTCATCGTCCTCGACCGTTAAAGCTGTGGCATGTTCATGGAGATAGCATCCAGACTCATTCGCATTATTCATTCCCTCAACATTCAGATCCGATGAAATGCCGAGAAACTAGGATTCACTGAGCAGGTGACTCGTCCACTAAGTCCACAGTCGTGTAGTTAGTACGAATGATGATTTTACCAGCTGATGCATATGAGCAAATCATTTCTCTCACCGCCAGGTAGCACGTGTTACCATTCATGAAGCTCCTGCGGTCAAGGCTCTGGTCGCATTGCCTTCCTGTTGGAGTGTGTGGAGGTATCTAGTATCGGTAGGTTCTAAGCTGTGTAGGCCATCTCTTAAGTCTGGCACTGGCAGCGGGCAATATAACAAGCAGCGATGTCTTCACAAGTGATGCGGATGAACCGATGATGACTTGTTCTTTCCGCGAAATGAAATGTAATGGTAGACTGTGTATTCCATAGACTGTAAAGTTGTAGGTGGTGCGAGGTACTTCAGCATCAGATAAGCTTGGTGTCTTCTTGTTTTCGTAACATATGGACCAACTGGCGGGCCGCCAGATGACCGACATCATACACCTGTACTCCTTCCTTCACCAAATCTCTCCAGTCCTCCAGACTGTTAACAGTCTGCGTCTTGCTTCCCAGTCCTAGGGGTCAGATGACATTCCTAGAGGTCTCTGTCACGTATCTAACACAGCAGCGGAAAGTACCTGCAGCCACTCTTGGTGCTGAAGCATGAGCTCCGCATCGACGTGACCCTCCTTCAACACTGCTTGTGACGCGTATGCAAACACTTCTCTAGTCTGATATCTCCTCTCTAGAGTTCATCCTGTCATTCTTGTCCCTCTACAACAGCGGGTATCCTCTTCAACCCTAAGTAAAGAAGCATCTGGCACTGCAGTTCCCCTCTCTCGGGCTTAACCCTAGCAAAGAGTACAGACAGATTCTGTACCTTTCCTGAGGTCCTGAGGTCCTAACTCCGCCAGGTCCTGCGGCACTGCCGCCCCGTCGACCTGGCAGACGAAAATATTACGAATACAACTACCCCATCCACTACCGACGACCCAGCCATTCCGACCCTCCTACAGGCTTCTTCCGACACTGACCCCTCCTTCACAAATCCAACGTCTTCTATTCTTGCTGCTGTATTATCACCTAATACTACGATTGCCTCACAGAGTGTGCCAGGGGACCAGCTTCCCAGAACCCGCAGCTCTCGTCGAAGACGACGTCGTTCATCTCCCATATCCCAAGACACATCCCAGGGCTTAGGCGGAGATTTGTTGATAGCTGAGCCGGACGGGATTGGGACTGAAGTAATCGACACTACTGACAAAACTGGTTCGCCTGTTGACAGGCCAGAGCGAAGACGACCAGCGAAGCGCAGGCGTTTGGTTGAGAGCAACATGCGCCCAGATGACAGAGGTACACATATAGCGTCAAATGGATTTGCAGGCATCTCCAACGGCTCAACAACGAAGAAAGTGACATTGTCCAACTCCATCAATGGCCATTCGCCATCACAACCAGCGTCAAATGGGATGGGTCCCTCGCAATCGAATGGCTCTGTCAAATCACCCTCGCCCGTCCGTTCACCTACCTACCATGGGCACAATCGAGAAGAAGTAACAAGGATACTAATACAAGGGCTCTATGATATGGGCTACAGCGACGCTGCTACGAGTCTGAGCAGAGAAAGCCACTATGAATTGGAAAGTCCCTCCGTTGCTGCTTTCCGGCAAGCCATTATGGATGGACAATGGACAGACGCCGAAGCTATCTTACTTGGTTCATATCATGGTGTTGACGGAAAGGCATCTGCTATGTCGAATTTCGTCGTTGATGGGCCTGCCGGGCTGGTTCTTGCAGAGGGTGCGGACAAGAGCCAAATGCTCTTTTGGATGCGGGAACAAAAGTTCTTGGAGTACCTGGATCAACGTGACCTTAGCAAGGCTCTGGCAGTATTGCGACAGGAGCTGACACCGCTAAATCATGACATACATCATTTGCATGCTCTAACAAGGCAAGTCTTTTGATGCAAACAGTGTGGAGGACAAGACGAGACTGACATCTTGCAGCCTATTAATGTGTCCAGCGGAAGATTGGCGTGCTCAAGCAAGGCGAAATGGCTCGATTACGGACTCTCGCAAGCACCTGTTGCAAGAGTTGACAAGTAAGCACACAATCTGGTCGCTGGTGGTCCGTACTAATCTCGCAAGAATCAATATCACCATCGGTAATGATTCCAGAGCACAGGCTTGCACATCTCCTGAATCAGGTAAAGCAAAGTCAAATCAACAACTGTCTTTACCACAATACCGCTTCACCGCCGTCGCTTTACGCTGATCACATGTGCGACCGGGATAAGTTCCCACTGAGAACAATGTTAGAGCTTGATTGTCACACTGATGAGGTTTGGTATTTAGAGTTCTCGCACGATGGTACCAAGCTGGCAACTGCTAGTAAGGACCGGACAGTGATAATCTACGAGACTGAGACCTTTACCATACTACACCGATTCACAGATCACGAAGAAAGAGTTACATATGTCACCTGGAGCCCGGATGATTCAAAGTTGATAAGCTGCTCTATGGATAACAAAGCTCGGGTGTGGGAGGTTTCTGTAAGAAAGCTTTCTATTTCTGTTGCTTGAAATGAATGCTTACACAAGACTTAGAGTGGCACCTGTCTCGTAACGGTAGATCATGAAACACCAGTGTCAAGTGCCTCATGGGCACCCGACGGTCTCTCTTTTGTTACATCAGCTCTGGAGAAAAACTCGTCGATATGCCAATGGAGTTTAAGATCTTCAGACTTCAGGACCAGCTTAAACTCATGCGGCGGTTTTCGCGCTCAAGACTGTGCCATAAGTCCTGATGGTCAAAGACTAGTGGTCATCGACTCCGAGAAGCACCTTCATGTGTTCAATTTCCACACATTCGAGAAGGAGTACAGTCAAGCATTCCCTGCTAAATTGACCTGTGTCAGTGTGACTAAGGACAGCAAAAACATGCTGGTCAACCTGTCGAATGGAGAAATCCAGTTGCTCGAGGTAGAAACTGGCGTTCTCATCAGAACATTCGAAGGTCAGGCGCAAGGTACATATATCATCAGAAGTTGTTTCGGTGGAGCAGCAGAGAACTTTGTCCTAAGCGGTAGTGAAGGTAATCCTCTTCGGCTGTATCTGACAGATGTTTTCGATATTGATATGTCTCAGATTCCATGATCTATGTCTGGCACAAGGAGAATGGTATTCTTATCGAGAAGCTTAAAGGGCATGCATCTTGTGTAAATGCAATTGCATGGAATCCATGCGATCCGGGGATGTTCGCTTCGGCAGGTGATGATCGTCGTGTTAGGATGTATGTTTTTGAAGCTCGTGTGTCTGAAGCCCAACAAGCTGACTTCATGATGCAGATGGTCAAACTCGGTCCCACCAAGTGAAGCCGTCCCGTCATCTGACCGACGACCCATCTCCAGTAACAGCTATACTCGGATGAGCGCGATACGGTCCACCTTCATGGGCGGCAGCAATCTCTAGCCACGTCCCTAACCTCGGGTGGCTTACTTAAACGACGGCTTAGCATTCAACTAGGGTATCACAGGCGTTTGACATCTATGAAGGGTAACATATAGATTGGGTAACGATTGCATCATTGGGTTTGGAGGTCTAAAGCCTGGTGTATAGCGTCAAGGAACATCCATGCCAGTATAGCTAAAGGTGTGCTTTTCTCAGCTCCATAGCGCCAGACTATGGCGCTGATATGCTCAGAAACACCGAGCATGGATCTCTGCAGGTTTTGGTGTCACTAGATAGAATGTCAATTTATATGAACTCGTTACCATGGTGTACATGTCCAGGGGTTTTGTTGGGTTTAATTATGTATTAGGCGATACGATATCACTGCTCACGCCATGGTAGGCTGCAGCATTATTTCAGCATCATTAGGTTTCTGTTGTCACAGGACGCGTGGCATGTGCCTGGTTGTGCCAGAACGTTGAGAAGAACAAGAAGTCGAAGTCATGCACCGCCTCATTACAGTACTTCTGCTGACGCCAAGTTCGAGATTGTCAAGCCACATCTTACGACTCGACCTTAAACAACAATTCAATACGCAACATACTTTTCCTGAACGACACCCACTGCAAATTGCTCTCGAGATTTCTCTTGTTGACTTGTCGCCTCGCCTTTATCCTTCTCCGATGCTCCTCAAGCTCACTTCTGAGCGAGTCTTAATCCGTGACATTTGCGCCTACCATGGCTGCTGCCCCTGGGGGTTACTCGTAAGTGACAGTCACTGGCTTTTCCGTCGTGGTCGAGCACTGACAACCTGCTCCAGGATCAACGTGAACGACCCGAGCCTCATCGCCCTTGTCAATAAGCTGCAGGATGTGTTCACCACAGTGGGTGTGAGTATTATCCACCTGGGGATGCAAGTGATGCCCCTAGTGACGTGCTGCCCTTGCAGGTCCAAAATCCGATAGATCTCCCTCAAATTGTGGTGGTTGGATCGCAGTCTAGTGGAAAGAGTTCCGTTTTAGAGAACATAGTTGGCAGGGATTTGTATATATCCTCTGCAGCAGTATTTGATTCAGCATTCCTGATTACACTTACAGTCTTCCGCGAGGATCAGGCATTGTCACTCGACGACCACTTGTCCTGCAGCTGATCAATAAGCCTTCGCCAGAGAAGTTACAAGCCAACGGCGTGACGGAGGATGAGCTCAAAAAGACAACAGATAGAGAAGCAAACGTTGACGAGTGGGGGGAGTTTCTTCACATCCCTGGCCAGAAATTCTTCGATTTCAATAAGATCCGAGATGAGATCGTCAAGGAGACAGAAGCTAAGGCAGGGCGGAATGTTGGCATATCACCTGCTCCTATCAACCTCCGAATATACTCACCTAATGTCCTCACGCTCACACTTGTCGATTTACCCGGTCTTACTAAAGTTCCCGTTGGAGACCAACCAAAGGACATCGAAAGACAGATTCGGGAGATGGTTTTGAAGCAGATACAGAAACCGAATGCCATCATATTGGCTGTGACGGCAGCAAACGTAGACTTGGCCAACTCAGATGGCTTAAAGATGGCAAGGGAGGTCGATCAGGAAGGGCAGCGGACAATCGGCGTACTAACCAAAGTAGACTTGATGGATGAAGGGACTGATGTGGTTGACATTCTCGCCGGGCGGATCATTCCTTTGCGGCTTGGCTACGTCCCTGTCGTCAATCGTGGTCAACGAGATATTGAAAACAGGAAAAAAATCTCAGCGGCCCTCGAGGCCGAGAAGAACTTCTTCGAGAACCACAAGGCGTACCGTAACAAAGCCTCTTATTGTGGGACACCTTACCTTGCCAGAAAACTCAATCTGGTAGGCCATATATGCGTGCAAGGTTGCCCAGCACTGACTCTACTTAGATCCTGATGATGCACATCAAACAAACGCTGCCCGAAATCAAGACGCGTATCTCTACCTCCTTGCAGAAATACACAAGCGAGTTAAACCAGCTCGGTGATTCGATCTTAGGAAACCCGACCAATATCGTCCTCAACATCATTACCGAATTCAGCCAGGAATACCGCACTGTCCTGGAAGGGAACAACCAAGAATTGTCTAGTCTTGAGCTGTCCGGTGGTGCTCGTATCTCCTTCGTGTTCCACGAGTTATACTCAAATGGCATTAAAGCCGTGGATCCTTTCGACCAGGTAAAGGATATTGACATTCGAACGATCTTGTACAACTCCTCCGGATCTTCTCCTGCCCTTTTCGTGGGCACAACAGCTTTCGAGCTTATTGTCAAACAGCAAATCAAGAGGTTAGAAGATCCTTCTCTGAAATGCGTCAGCCTCGTCTATGATGAGCTTGTTCGAATCCTGGGTCAGCTTCTCAACAAACATCTTTTCAGGCGGTATCCTCAACTGAAAGAGCGCTTCCATGCCGTGGTCATAGCTTTCTTCAAGAAGTCCATGGACCCAACAAATAAGCTTGTTAGAGACCTGGTCGCTATGGAGGCTTGTTACATAAACACTGGCCACCCTGATTTTCTCAACGGTCACCGAGCCATGGCAATTGTGAATGATCGGCACAACTCGACCAAACCTACTCAAGTGGATCCCAAGACCGGAAAACCGATCCCTGCAGCAATGCAGCCACGAGCTGCTTCACCCTCCTTGCCAACCGACGGCTCCGATGGCAACTCTGGCTTTTTCGGAAGCTTCTTTGCTAGCAAAAACAAGAAGAAGATGGCAGCGATGGAGGCTCCACCTGCTACTCTCAAAGCATCGGGCACTTTGTCGGAACGAGAGAACCAAGAAGTGGAAGTGATCAAGCTGCTCATCAACAGTTACTTCAACATCACGCGAAGAACAATGATTGACATGGTCCCTAAAGCCATCATGCTAAATCTTGTACAGTAAGTGTTGCTCAATCCTGTCAATCAATTCACCAACTAACGATCATGCTAGATACACAAAAGACGAGATGCAGCGTGAGCTTCTAGAGCAGATGTATAGGACCCAGGAGTTAGACGACCTGCTCAGGGAGAGCGATTACACCATCCGAAGAAGGAAAGAATGCCAGCAGATGGTGGAGAGTCTGAGTCGGGCCCAGCAGATTGTCAGTGAGGTACAATGATCTGGGACTATTCCTCCCCAAGCAACGACACCAGATGGTTCTGGAAACAACGGCGCGCATCATCTTAGTCACTTTGAAGGGATACCGAGATGCTATCACAGAAGTAAATCCTTCCGGGAACAAGCATCTGATATCTCCACTGGCGCTAATTAGTCAAACATGAAGATGTACGGTAGAAGACGAAACGCGACGGTCTAGCATGGGCACGTGGTGTTGGACTTTGGTAGTAGGGTGTCACGGACGGAAGCGTCAAGTCAGCTGCTGCTCATTCTGTTTTTCCAATCCCTCGTAAACGCTGAGATACCTAGCATTACCATAGTACTTGTTGCTTTTCCTCTGCGGCCCTTGATGTTCAGAGATAGAAACCACATTATCAGAGAAGGATGTCGTCGTCGTCGAGTAAGATTTGTATACGCACAGAGCCATGCTTTCTTTTGGATTTCTTTCTGAGAGATTTACCTTTCGATCCATGAGAGGCATAAATCATCAAGCTCGTTTTCTCGAAGATGGAGTAGACGATGAGGGGTCATCTATCCATCTGGGATGATTTTGGAATTTAGGATCTAGGTTAGATTGAGAAAACACGCTGAATACGCACGGATTTACCAGTCGACTTATATGTTGAAGGGGTAAGCAGCCGGGTAGATGGTGATGGTGATGGTTCTTACGCGCGGTTTGGGACTACCAATCGCGATGCTTGATGCTAGATTCGAAGTAAAGGTTGTTCAACCATCTGTTAGAAGATGAAGCAAATAACGTACGGAGATACTGATTAGATAAGCAGTATCCAGAGAGAGAGGATTCAATCAATTGAGTTACACCTATCAAGAGGAGCATTTGCTCATACTAATAGCATAGAAGCGCATTACTGTAATGACTCAGAAACAGCAGCTGGCGTCTAATGCGTATAGCAATGCTCACTGCCATAGATATCAGGGCGTACCAGTTACAAGAGCGTTTCGTGCGTTTCGCATGCGGGGACCCTGTATCATCCTGCTGATACGTAACAGATACGTATCATATGCGCATGGATTCTGACACCATCGAGTTTTTAAAGGCATTACGATGGTGGCAGGCCATTCATTTGAGTTGAAGGAGTTGCAGAATCGGGCATTGGGGGAAAAGGTTATGGTAATCTCTTTTTCCCTGGCGGTAAACTTGCCTTCCCAGCTCGCCCCACAAAATCCTGTTGCACTACGAAACTCCTACAAATCCTTGGTGATATTGTCAAGAATTGCTGGCGCTGCGTTTTCCAATAGAAACAGCGGATAGGGACTCAATGAATGGACTTGTTAGATATACTTACTCTATATCAAAAATGATGTTGATGTCATGAGTTGCCAAGACCGGCAGTTGCCGGCGCGTATGGAGTACTACTCCCGTACTTAGTAAGTACAGTACTAGGACAAAAGTATCCGACCAACCCCACTTTCAGACCCCACCAACATTATCAACTCTCTTCATACAAATTACCATAGTAAGTTATGAACTCTTTGGATTTTAATGAGAAATAGCTCAAAATGTTCGCTGATATTCAGAGATTGAGGC
>NW_006916398.1:79631-122304 GCF_000464535.1 Endocarpon pusillum Z07020 | reverse complement strand
ATAATCCTCCTCTGATTTGCCTATATTAATTAGCTCTGGGTGGTGATCATTGATCCATTGCTTGAGTTGCGCCCAGAGGTGTTCAATAGGGTTGAGATCAGGACTATAGGCTGGCTATTCCATCAATTCTATGCCCTCCTCTTGAAGCCAATTGATAATCTTCTTCGCAGTTTAGATTCGGGCGTTATCTTGCATGAATTTGCGCTCTGGTTTGTATATCTGAGGCATCTGCTTATAAAGCACTGCCAGATAAGAGTTGGCAGTATATCCTGACTTCTCTGAATCAGGATCGCGCTCTAATAACACGATATCTAAACGACCTTCTTTATGAATTGCACCCTATATTATAATACTGATATCTTTGCTCTTCTTATATATATTAATTATATCAGAATTCTAATGTTGTTATGATGTACAAAAGGCTCATGTTCAACGCGCCCTAATGCCTCTTTCAAGTAAACATTCATTACTAAAGATAATCTTGCTCTATTCAGCCCACGTCTAATTTTGTCATTCTTAACACTATACAAGTCGTTTAGTAGCTAATTGAGGAGTTAATAAAGGTCTTTTTTTAGCTAGCTAATTAGTAATGCCTTCGTCTTTGAGGATTCGATAGATAGTCTTTCGATAGATACTAATACCAACTTCAGACTTGATTTCTTGATAAGTAGCCTTCGGATTAATACGAATAAGACGTAGAATATTGCGTTTTTGAACTCTATTCAAGGTCTGGGGGCGTCCTGAACGAGGCAAGCTTTTGCCTTGGTTGCGCAGTGGATTTTGAACAAGGGTGTCGAAAATAGTGGTTTTGCTGCATTGCAAATTTTCTCCAATCTTTTGATTTGTCAACCCCATAGCTTTGTACGCCGAAATTTGACCTCGTTGGTATGGAGATAACTCCTTGCCATAGCTCCTGTTAATTTCAAGAGGCGCCAGAGCCTTGCGTTGAGCCATGGTAGTTGTTTGAAAAAGGGTGTAAAAAAACGCGTGTTCAAAAATAACGCGTTTTGGTCGGATACTTTCGCGCGGGGCTGTATGTGGGCGTGCGCCTAGAGTGCGTTTCGCCAGCGTTCCGTCCTGCATCCATGTGCTCAGCTGGAGGCAGCCACAGCATTAACTTATTTGCTGTGCCAGAACCGAGAGTGGCTGTAGCTCCCTAACAGTTGAGCTTCATCTGATTCTTCGTATGTAGATTTCGACTATTTGAGATTCTTTTGAGGAAAGTGAAATTTAAAATTAAAAAAGCCCAATTCTGTCACTTAGAATCGATGTTGTTATCTAGTTATACCAGAAGAAAATTACACGAAGCTCAACATCATTTGAACATAAGTTTATTCAATCTTAATTCGTAAAAGACTTGTAAAAGAGGACTGATTCTGTTCGGCCGCCAAATATTTACTGGATGGCGTCTGGAGATGCGGAGGATTTTTAGTGGTTGGGATAAAATCTAGACGAGGGATCACCCTGGAATCAGGGGAAAGATAAGGTCTATGGGCTTTCCTACGGCGGACTATTACTATGTTGATGACACATCAGAATTTTGAACTTCCAAATCAATTTTAAGTTATTATAAGAGCTATGCAAGTCTGTTCTCACAGAATATACTGATATTTCTCTTAATGAATTACAGGAAGAGTATATAAGAAGAGGATACATGAAGAGAGTGTCTTAAGAGGGTGTCCCAAGAGGGTGTCCCAAGAGGGTGTCCCAAGAGCGTATCCCAAGAGGGATAAGGACCTAGAGAGTAGGTCCCTTAAACAGAATCACACAACCCTGTTACTGGCTCAAAACTGAATTTCAGATTCAAAATTTTGATGTGTCGTCAACTCAATGAAAGTCCGCTGTACTTCACTTTGGGTTTACAGCGCTAACTGTCTACGGTGCAGATTTTTGGAGAGGGCTGACAGCTCAAAGCGTTGATTCCATGGTGATTTGCTATATTCTAGCTCAAAATCTAAAGTACCCAGGAAAGAGCTCCGCAGGTGCCCAAGGCTGACGGTGTGACTGCCCGGCCCGGGGCTGTGGGCACCATGGCGTCTGATCGCTGTGGGGGCGAAAGTGCGGCCGTTTGCTTTATCTTTGGCAGACCCCCAATGCTAATTGAGACGTTCTTTCTGTCTTGACTTCTCCGTCAGAGAAGACAACCATGGGACAAATGTCAATGTGACATGGTAAAGAGGTGGGCGGAACGATGCAGCCCTGCTTTTTGTTACTCGACCGTCGTTGACGACTCCAACCCCTACGTTAACAGAATCAAGTACACAGAATGAGGGTCAACGTCGTTTCGGTACTCTCAATGGACACAGAAAGAAAGCTTCGAATTCGGAGAAATGTATCCTCAAGACAAGAAATTCGCCCTAGCAAAATACTGCGCCATAATCTTCTGGATTGACCAGGAAATGAAAGCGGCATTGGCAAGCCTCATGCTGCTGGATGATTGAATACAGCATGTCCACTCCGCTCAAAGGCCATTTTCTCCAACGCTATAGTTTTCCAGGGTAGATTCATCGTCATCAAACATCGAGGCCGCCGGTTCATCGATTATCTCCGAGGGCCAGTTGGGAAACCCCACTTCCGAGTGATCTGTATGATGGACATCCACCCGTGTTGGCAGCGAGCTCCATGTTCCTCTGAATCGCAGGCTTCGATGAGAGCCCGTTGAAGATGTATGACGCTGAGAAGGTGTCTGACGTGTGTGGGTGGGATCTGAAAGAGTAGGCCGCCTTCCGGTACGGTTAATTCGCACGGAGGTTGTGGGAATTGAAACATCGATGCCACCCTCTTGCATGACTACTGAATGAGCCCATGGCAATGAGTTTTGCGGCCTCACTTCTGATACTTCAGAACCTGGCGAGTTGTTCTGAGCAGTTTGGTTGATGATCTCACCGATTTCCTTCTCGAAGTGGTCGAAGTCGGTGATCGTGGTCTCCTGCTGCCAGTCTTGCACGAGCATAGGCTCCCTATCGAAAAGGCTTCCAGTGAACTGAAGTATCTGGTCCACCCAGTCCTGGCCACTGGTCATCTGATCATTGAACATGGTTGAATTCGTTGTGGACGATTGCATTGTGTGGACCCGTTGCTTGAAGTCTGCAATCAAGTCACTTCAAATGCCAATCTCGACAGATCTGAAAACAAGCACCTGTGTGCGTGAATATAATACCAAAAGTTTTTACGTGTTTTGTCAACTTTGATGATATTCGATGTATATTCCCTCGCAGAAAAAGGTTGTTTGCGAGGAGCGGTCGAGGACAAGATCACGAAGGAAATGGGGAAGAATTCGGCTTAAAGTGTGGCATGACTTCCCCTCCCTGATGTCGGGGAGAAGTGGGACGGGGGTCCACAGCAACACGGACTGTGACGCTTGATCAGAGAGGGTGACCTGTGGCATTGAGCGTGCCAACTCAACACTTTGTGAAAACACCAGTACGCTTATAGGACAGACTGGATTTGGATTGAGCCACGGAACCGCTTGCGTTATTTCGGAGAGCATACGAGGAGACCACCGCTGCCGGGGAAACTCGATAGCAAAAGCATGGGCAGAGTTCCAATGGCCACGACTGATCTCAAGTGTCATTTCATTACGGATCATGGGCGGGCCTTCTGTCGATGGCTCATCAAATCCTGGCGTCTCAGTGAACCTATTGTTGGGCAAAATGACCGCCGCCCTCGGTAAACCGTAATGCCATGGGCCAAACGTTCGCCTCACTTAAAGGGAAACCGACTAGTGTTGTGAGACCTGAGGCTCTAATGCCATAGAAAGAAGTGTTGTTTTCTAGCCAATGGTCATCACAACCTCCGCTTAATAACGAACAACAGGCCACTCCTGGTGCATGACTCGTTGATAAAAACACAACGTACTATCGGGCATGCGAGGGATCCCTGTTACCACCTACTCATCCAGAGTATTGACATGGCATGCTCATAGTTGTATAAAGCTGCTGATGTAATGTAGACTGAGAATCAGAACCCATGGGAATGGACCGGTACCCCTGTAGTGGTCTGGTGGATCCGTGGCTTTATTATCAAGATGTGATTGGTGCATATTTGTGTGAAGACTGGATGGGAAAATAACTATGTACTGCATGCAGGGCGGCTGAGATCGAACGATCTACTACGGTACTAGGCATAATTACTGTCACTCGCACGCTAGTTATTTAGTACCAGGTTACCAAAACGCCTCCTTTACAAACCCCCCGCGTTATGACCTCGTTGTCGCTATTATACGCGGCATTGTTAATTCTACGCGTTATTGTACCGATACTATCTCATTCACCGCCAACAGCCTATCTTCTAGAGTTACTTGAACCAATGCCAGCAAGGCGCCAGGCAGACATTGATGTAATGGAATGCACACTCAGTTTTGAGCAGGATACTCTAACTTTAGTCCTAATCGAGCAATTTTGTGCCGTTTTATCTTCGGGTTACAAGCTGTTACTAGTTTAGCGTATAAATGACATGTATTATGCCTCCGTAGTAATGCAATGCAAATGTAGTCAGAAGTTAGCGCGCAAATACATTTGATGACTGAATGCAAAAATAGTGCGTAAGTCTGCACAAAACACTGTCTCTTCGCATCAGGGGGCAAAAGGTGTTCAAACGTAACGTGGGAATCGCATAGTGCTTGCACTGAGGCATTATCGTCCGTACAGGCTCTAAGATGTCGGCCTGGGACGCAGCTGAATGCACATACCTGATTTGCTTGTAAGAAAACTGGTCATTGATATCGTGATCCACTCTTAACTATCTTCTCCTTCTCTTCTACCTCTGACGTGAAGCGAACGATAAGAAATCTGCCTTTGAAGTACCTAACCCTAAAAAACTACCCCCACAAATTGATCATTTTTTGCTGTGCGATGACCTCCTGCCCTCGATCTCGTCCTCCTGCAGCACCAATACCACAACTTGACTGGGAGCCCCCACAGAGCACGTATTACAGAATTATATAAGGCCAATAGCCTTCCGGATGTCAAGCACATCATGGCTCGAGAGCACGGTTTCACTGCCATGTAAGCTGGAATACTCTTTTTATCCCTTTCCCAAAACACAAGCCTGTTGGTGTATTGTATGAAAGAAGCTGGCTGAGTCGACGCCTACTAGGGATGGTCAATACAGGAAACAATTTGGAAAATGGAAAATCCAAAAGCAACACCGCGGTGTGCAATACCCTCCACGTCCTCGGGGTGCCGGTAGCTCTGCTCGACCGAATAAGAGGCACGAAGCCGATCGTTTGTCATCTGAAGCTGAAGCCCCTCACATTGCAGAAACTGAGGTAGACCCTCAGATACTCCCTTGGGGAATGGGACGAGACGAGGCTTGGACTGAATCGCGGTGTCTTTCCGCTCAAGAACTTGACCGATTCGTGCGGAGAGGCGCAGATGGCGGCGAAACGGTCTCGCAAGTACGACGACAGCAGTCCCCAACGAACGTGGCTATTGCTGCATCACCGCACTCATCGACAATCAATGGCTGGGCATCTTTCTGTGATACAAGTACCCGAGCGCCTGGCTGTTACCAAGGAACAGAACCAAGCCTGAAGTGGAGCTCGTACCCTGCCAATGCGCATACGGACCATGAACACAGAGACCATCGATAAAACTAATCACTATCATTTGGTAAGACTTCATCGAGTTATGGGAGTGAAAACCCATCGGAATCAGGTCTCGAGACCCCGGACGAACAGTCTCTTGAATGCGGGTCAATTAATCTGGGTGGCATCAGCGTCAGCCCATCCGGAAGAACTGGACTTAGTACGCAGGGAATGCTGGGTCATTTTAAGGTCCCGCAAGACGATGATCTCCAAAAGGTATGTTTGTGAAACCGGCGCCACTGGATTGGAATGATCTCTGCATTCAAAGCTGTACTCCTATTGATATTTTGGCCAGAGTGCGGTGATTTTCCTTCCAGAAAAGGCACTGAATATTTTGTTGCATTCCCTTTGTCTATCATATAGCAAGGCAGCCAAAACCATCTATCGCGTTGGGATCTCTGGTCTGGCACGAGTAGTGGCTCCCCGAACTCTTTGTTCGGCCTTGTTAATATTGCAATGTCTTTCTGCTTGTTCCCCGTCAAGGACCAGACGCTGCGACCTCTTGTTCTCGCCTACAAATCATACTCTCCTTAGATACCAACGGATTCCTCATCATTCACACCTTGTCTAGTTGTCTTTCGATTTCTCCATGCCCAAGCATTTCATTCCACTGCGAGTATCGGATCGCCGACAACCTGACCTCTTCAGCGCGTAGCAGACCAATCACATCATGCGTCTTAGCTTGGCAAGTTCCATCGATTCGAGCCTCGATATAGACATAGCTGTTGATTGAATTTTCTCCCACTTCGTTGCTGGTAGGTCCCCATGATGCCGTTAACACACTGTCGTAAACGCGGTGTATGGGAATGAGGACGTTGACCAGGATAGATTCAGCTATTTGGTAGCACGGGGTGCTGCTATATGAAAGATACCAGGGACTGGCCGTGAGAGCTTCTTGCATTTCTGCTGTGAAAATCTATAGCTGTGGTTTTCGCGTCTGCAAGGGGACAGCCAGGGATAAAGCTGGACGGGTACACCAAGGGGAGAGACGTTCTTCGAAATGTACCAAGAAGTCGGTTTGGTTGACATCGGTTGTATTCTGTACTTCGGTCGAGGAGAGAGATTATAGGAGGTATCTATGATTCGAGATGGGATCGCGATTTCTGTAATGTGCTCTTCAAGTCACTCTTTCCTAGATCTAAAAGTAAGCGTTATCATGCCACCAAAGTATAGCGTAACCCTGCTCTCGTCGGTTCTCTGCATATTATAGATCTCACATCTCCTGTGAAAGAATTGTCGACAGCATTGTGCAAGAAAATCTTTGGCGGCTTCAAATTGTGAAGCGATCATACCATGGCAATGACTCGGTGGTCTGCAATCACGATTTCATGGCGATTTCCAAGGAGTCTTTGTGATGAAGAATAAGCAAAGTTTTCCGGTATTTCGGCGGGTTTCGTGGGCGAAGGGCTGCGGGAAGTGATCGTAAGTCCTTCTGTAGGGAATGAGTACTCCGAAGACGTCCAAAACACCCCTGAAGCTGGTAGTGCGTCTTTTGGCACGCCAGCAGGGCTACAGTCAGCCCAGCGTTTGCAGCGTGTAACCTACCAGAAAACAAAGTAGCGAACGAGGCTCCGAGGAAAGGGGAGCATGAAAAAAAGAAAATGAGTCCGCGCGTCAGGCTGGGGGGGCTGCTGTAGGTTAGGAGCCAAGCCTAAAATGCTCGCCCCCAAAAAGAGCCCTCAGCGTATCCCACCATGCTTCCAGGCAACGTATTGAAATCATCCGTGAAGCATTATCAGTGGTGTTCCATTGCTCAAAGTGCCTTCCTCTAGCAGAAAGTTTTGCTGCATCATGATCAAGCTATTCTGGTTAGCAGATTAATGGCGAGCTATCGTTACGAGTGATGAACACCCTTCGAGGTATCGCCATGAGGTCAATCTGGAGAAGAAATGCTGACTTAGGCAAATAATCTAGTTGCTACAAGAACCATCAGATGTGACGTCGATATTGTGCTTCTGATGTGCTCCTACCGTGGATTGTGCGGTGCACTCGCTGCTAAATGCCCATCAAGGAGTTCTTCCCTTTAACGCAATCTTGGGACCCTAGAAGGCGCTAAGAGTCGGCGATTCTTACGCACATGTAGCGCAATTGAGAGCAAGGGGAAGAAGCTCCGTGCTCATCTCTTAAGCCTTTCGGAGTCTGCTTAGGTATATTAGGATGCTCAGCGATATAATTACTGCAAATATGAGCTGCTCTTGTATGAAGATCTAGAGTAGTCTACGTACCAATCGGAAGACACTTATAAAAGCTTAACCAGTAGCATGTCTATTGTGTTACTTAGCAGGAAGAGGCCCACTGAAAATAACGTACCCAACTGTCATATGCACTACGCCCCAAATGCATGATTTTTAGCGCCGATATCTCCGTTCCTATCAGTTTTCAAGCCACCAATTTCAGCTCGCCGCCATTTAACTAATATTCATCTGAGGGCGATGACCTTTTGATGTATTGTTTCCAGAACATTTTTCTTTTCATTTCTATCTTCAATTTAGGACCAGCCACGTTCGAATAATAAAAATATGCTCCAACACCCAAAATGCCAAGTAACTTTGGTGCATTTGAGGGTGTAATGCATGCATATGACAGTTGGGTACAAAGTCGAGCAGGGTGCTTAAGATGTACAGATAATTATGCGATTATTATTCTACCTGCAACCTTACCTGTGTCCAGAAAAGTGATACATCAACCACTCCACCAAAAGGACAGCGCTTGTGGGTTTCGAACCACACTTAATTGATGTATCTTCTACTGACTTTTCCCGCTAGAAATAAGCTGACTTATGAGGCCGCCCCTCGGGGTGTCAGTGCTTCAAGTTGATGCCCACGGCCGAAATCCTTGGCCTCTAACTCGTGCTAAAAGGAAGTTAAGGTTTATGGCGGAGTGGGTAAAGGAGCAAGCAGCGCAAGGCTGCAGTTTGTGGCGCAGTAGCGCAGTGATGCAATTACGTAGTAACTCACTTTAACTCTGTGTAATCACATTAGCGGTACTGTATGCAAGTTACCAGCTGTCGTACAGAGCAAGGTTCGAGTATCTTACAGCTGTAATATCGGCTAGGCCAACCTCCAAGATCGTAGCCTATCGGCTAGACCACTTCTGAGTAACATGTCGGCAGGATATATCACCAGGAGCTAGCTGGATGGAAGCCAATCAGAGTTATTATCTATTACGGCAGGAGGCATAATGTTTGTCACCTGCGCGCACTAGTAACTGGTTGTAACGCCAAGATGTAACGCCACAAAATCGCCCAATTAGGACTACTCTAATTTTTTTCTTAATATCGAGTATGCCGTCCTTCTGCATCTTTTACTGCCTGGCGTAGAATTGGAACGAACTTGATAGAATTAGTAGATGGCGCAGAATGAGATAGAATCAGTAGAATAACGCGTAGAATCAACAAAATGCGCGTAGAATGGCGACAGTGAGCATTCGTACAGAGCAACGAGGTATCTGTATGAGCGCTGTTAATGACGTTACTTACTAGTGCGCAGGTGACAAACATTATGCCTCCTACCGTAGTAAGTTAGTGCGGCTCCGCAGATTATTCACTGCTTTGCTAAAACAACCTTGGAGCTGCCATGTGCCGTGTCTAATAGTCTTACTAGTTTATGCACATCTGCTAGTTTCAGCCATCCCAACCGCCACTGTTCGGGACAACCGCTACGACGTAAGGGGATGGCGCTGATTTTCTACCAGGGGGATATCCACCATATCCACCAAACCGCGGTAAAATGCTGCATTTTTCTAATTGGTCCAATTTGGCACTAGCCGCTTTTGGCGCCCGTAACCTTAATTCATTGCAGGCCAATCAGATGCTAGGATGAAAACCTTATGTATTAAGAGCTAACCATATTCGGAAGTACAACAAATAACAGCAAAACTCCTTATATTTACTATGAGAGTGGTAAATGCCTATCCCAACAACGCGACTTGTAGCAGATAGGGATATTACACTTGCCACAAGACCATATGGAGCTTCTAATGCCTTTTTGGCTCCTTTTGGCCCTGTGGGGGGCATTGGCAGGCCTCTCACCAAGGGCAATTGGTGGCCTGCCTCGTTTCGGAGTTGGATTACAGACCTGGCAGCGGCGATAATTATCCAATTTGACCCATGAGTGCCCTTTGTAGCTGTCTTTTCGTACTGATTTTGTATGTGGAGCGCAGCTCTTTTGGGGCGGCCTTGGGCGTCGTTGCCGTAGAATAGCTCCAGGTCCTCAGAGCAGATTTTTCGCAATTTCTTCTTGAAATTCTGCATGCGAGAGTATTTTGATCCTCCTGCCATTTCTATCCTCTCTTTCTTCATTAGCTAGCTTATATAGAATATAAGCGTTAGTAATAGCTGCATTGATAAGGAAGAAGAATAGAGGGAACCAGTTACGCCTGTGGTGATGTCGAGCTGTTGTGTAGTAGCTATTCAGCTTTGCATGGTTGTCTGAGCCGCCCATCTCTTTATTATAACGATCAAGAGGATACAGTTTCCTTAGAAATGGCCTTAGAGAGGGCGCAGAGGGCGAAGAGGGCGAAGAGGGCGCAGAGGGCGTAGAACTTTTAGAGTTAGCAGAATTCGTAAAACTCGCAAAATTCGTAGAATTCGTAAGATTCAGAAAACGCAGAAAACGCAGCATTCAAAGCATTCGTAGAATTCGCAGAGGGCGCAGAGCGCGTAGGCAGCGTAAAATTGGCAGAAAACGTAGCATTCGCAGCATTCGCAGAATTCGTAGAGGTCGCAGAGGGCGTAGATAGCGTAGAATTTGCAGAACTTACTGAATTCGCTGAATCAAGAGATTCTGCGAATTTGGCGTATTTCACAGAAGCACCATGGCGTTTAACAGCATCAAAATAGACGCATTCGTCAACAAGAGGGTCATATACTGTAGTCATCATTGCCTTTGAAGCCGAATTGCAAAAGGCGATGTAGTTGATGCTACCAACGACCCAATTAAACCACTCTCCATGGTCATTCTGCTTTGTTATTGCATCTCTGAGATATGCCAGCTCTTTCGGTATCCCTGACCCTGCTTTTGCTGTGCCGTTGGCGCTAATACCAAGCTCATATAGCTCTTGATAGAGCTTACGAGTAGTAAAGAAGTTATCAAGATGTAGGATATAAAAGGGCCTTGGTCGCGAAAAGCGTTCCAAAAGCAAATGCGCAAAATCAAGTACAACTGCCTCACTTTAAGAGAAATCAGAGTACTCTCCTAATTCAGCTACTTTCTTAATAGCGCTGCTAAACTTGAAATCGACCATATAGCCGTTAGAGCAACAGAGGCTGTATATCTTGTATCCCTCGCCAGCGGCCTTGGTGTTTATCTGAATCATATGCTTTGAACGACCCTTAAAACTAATCAATTGCTTATTAATTAAGAGATCTTGTAGTAATTGGTATATCTCCTTTGTTGTTGCTTCGCGAAATTTTGTAGCAAGAGGCTCAACTTTCTGATACTATTGATGGTCAGCAACAGGTCCTGGCTTATTAATCTTGAGATATCTTGTAATCTGCTTGAATCGCTCTTGAGAGATATATTTAGCAACTGGCCAATTTGGCTGGTTATTATTCTGATTCTAGTAGTATCCAACGTCTCTGTTACCTGATTGAACGCTAATTAGGAGTATGGCACTAATATAGCCTCTAATATCTGTAGCTATTACATCTTTCTATGGTCACTGATTTTTCTTGAATTCTTTTGATTGCTTATTAAAGGCGTATTTGTTAGTATGCTCTGTAATCTGCGTAAATAGCTCTTTTGGAATAAATCGATAGAATAGGTCAATTGGCGTGCATTTGTGAGAAGGTAGTAAAACTCGGCCTGGCGCAGACGGTTTCGGAACGTTCAGCTTTTGAGAGTAGAGGCGAGGGGGGCTAATGACTTCGCGAAGGATTTGTAGCTTTTCTGACTTATTTCGAGTTGATTCAACTTGGTATTGCCACTCCTCCTTCTTTTCTCTACTCTGTGAGTTTGTATCAACTCTTTTAGAGCTGTTTTGGCTGCTTGATAGCTGTCGTGGTTTTTTATTCGAATTTGAGGAGCTCAAAATTAAGGAATCCGCGTGTGTAGACTGTGCCGCAGCTGTGGGAGATTCCAAGGAAAGTACTTCGAATGGCTGATGTTGAGCTTGATTTTCGCGGGCTTTCCAACTCTGAATTCGAGTTCTCTTTGGCCGAGGAAGGTCTTTAGCTAATGGAGCAGCTTCTATAGTATCTAGAGGTCCTGATATCTCTTCTTGATGGTGCTTTTGCGTCATTGAGTTCTTGATATATACTCTATTCCTACTGCGCTGCCGCAGCTATGGTGTTGTTACACAAAAAATTAAGGTTTAAGGTTACGGGCGCCAAAAGCGGCTAGTGCCAAATTGGACCAATTAGAAAAATGCAGCATTTTACCGCGGTTTGGTGGATATCCCTGTCAAAGGGCAAGAGTGGATCGTGACGAAAATCGACTGCCCACAAACCACTAGCCGCCCTCGAGAAAACGAGAGTCCCGAGCAATGGAAGTCAGCAAGTCAATTTCTGAGGCAATCACTTCATGCAAGATTCGATCATTCAACGCCAACGAGTCTAAAGAAGTACTAGTAGGGACTTGAGAAGTTGTGTGTAACCCACATTTATGGGTGGGCAGAAGTTGGTTCTATGAAGGATTGCATTTGTTTCGACTACCAGCATCCCCGCCATCAAGAATTGAAAACGCTATATCCAAAGGATAGCCAGCCATGTTCGGTACTGGATTGTTCGATTGGCCACTTGATACGGGCACAGGGTGCCTGTACCTACAGATACTTGTTTCATGCTTTCTTGTGCTCATGCTCATATGCAGCACCAGTTCCAAGCTGAAGGGAATTCCACGGCTGATCATGTGGCCCTTCGGTGTACCAGTGGCGCATTCCAGATCTCTCCAACACCGGTAGGGTGGGATGACGGTACTCGTTCTGTGCTGCTTCGGCCACAGAAGCACTTCTCGGTTGGTCCGGACGTTGGGTGTTGAGATTGCCATTTCTTGTCGAAGGATGTGATTTTGTGGTGTTCTTTTGGATGGCGTCGGCATGGAGACGTTGGAGCTCGTGATACATCCCAACTGGATGTAGATGGGGTCCTCTGGCCGAGGCGGGATCGTGAACAGCGCCAATATGGTTGAGATTCTCGTTACGCTTGTCTATGGTACCGTTACCCATCAACGTCTTTGTGTGCTTGGCTTCGGCAGGCATGGTCTCTTATGACAATCCAGAGACAGCTAGCTACATGGAGTGTCAGCAGAAACGGTTCTATTACCAAAGGCAATTGAGTATTTCTTTACCGTTAGTGGTCTTCAAACAAAGTCAATGCAAGCTATGGATCAAGAGATAAAGTCAGAGAGTAGTGATGAAGCGGACCCTTATAGAATGATGAATGAAGATGAACAGTATGTAGGACTCTGTAGGAGTATGAGAGTACTTATAGCTCAGATCGGCCTGGCCAGAGGATACACCGGAGGACTCCTTCCTAAAAGGGATGCCTCTGCACAGCTGCAATCAGCAAGGCGTCAGGCAAAGGGAGTGATGGGAGTTGGACTCCAGCCAGCCGTCATGAAAAGTTTCAGGGGCAGCGGTGCTTCGTAGATGCTTGCTCTTCTTGGTCACTCGTCCTGCAGCCGGGGACTGGTAGCACGGGGCCCCGGCAACTACCGCTTGGGGGAGGGTGGGGAAGACTCCATCGAGTAAGTGGATTGATTTGCTGCCATCACTGTCGGCATGGCGGAGCATACATTTGACCAGACCGAAAGTCCTGCACGTACGGAGTAACAGCACAGGACATTCCATCGGAGCATATGGCAGCCGCCATGCGTCGCCCTTCCATGTTTGCATGACTTCCCTGCAGAAAAGTCGCATGCGGTGCCGATTTGCTGTTCTGTAGGCCACGTACAGTGGCCCGTATAGTTCCTTGATGAGGAATAGTCGCAGAGAGACAGCACATGTTGAAGGATTACACTGTACTAGTTAGGCAACTGATGGAAACTTGTCAAAATGTCAGTTTCATTTCAGGCGTCCAGACATGGACTCCTTCCATAACTGGTTAGTATCAAGGTGCCTGGCAATGACCTCATGCTGTGCGAGTAAGTGCTGAACAGCAAATAAGCACCCATCAATGTGTGCTTAGTTTTAAGCCTAACCATAACATGATCTAGTTATGGTAATATTTTAGACATTTCCCCCCCCAAATTATGGCCATACGACGATCGGATTATGGTCGCCGATCGCTGGGGATTGGGGTGTTAGACGACCGCGGCCTAGCGAAAAAGACGAAGAAAAGGCGCAGAAAAGACGCAGAAGTTGTGTGGTAGAAGTGTGTTGATTCTATCTACGTTTATTTGGCGCCTTTTGTACGTCAATTCCTTCTATGCTTGGCAGGCGGGTGACAGGCGTGTGGCAGGCGGGTGACATTGGGTTGTGTAACGCAGCTACTAGAAATCTAAATAATAATACAAAGTTCGGATGAAATACAGCAACTCCGCAGGCGCCAAGGCCCCACATCGCCCTTTGATTGTTATGAAAGCGAACCATTGGTTTATTTCCTACGGACCAATAACGCGTCCTTTCTGGAGCCCTTTTCCAGGTAAGTTCTGGCAGGAAATGGAAATGTTTGCCCCGTGCTATCCTCCGAAGTCAAAAATACTCTTGCAATCACCGTCGTGAACAAAAGGCTGCAAATAGTAGTTACATGCGTGCTTGCACCTGATCTAATACAACTAAGGGTAAAATAAGCCTCCAGGACTACTGGTGATCGCCAATGGTACAAAGCTACGAAGACATATGAATCCAAGTCTGAGTGATTATCTTCGAATCTTGTGCTGGAACAGCTCCAACATCAATATACCTGCAAATTGCTGTGGCGTGGCCAATCGGACGGTTCCATTGAACTTGAACCCCGGCTTAGGTGACAGTTGAACCTTCTGCTGAGGCGTCATCGTATCCAGGCGAATATACAAACACTAATCGAGGAGACTTCTACTTCGAAGATCCTTTTTGTGGAAAGCCGGTGGTAGGTTTTACTTTTCTTGTGTGCTAGATTGCAATGCCTTCTTGGATTTTGTGAATCGCTGGTTCCCAGTCCATTACGCTACCACGCAGTGATTCGCTGTCGTCTGTGGACATGGTTCTGTAGGAAGCCATGGAGAGTCCCAGTTGTCGGCGAAGTGATCCACTCGACCAAGAACTTCGAGTTGGGCCACTCCCGATTGAATCGCGACCAGTTTGCGTTTCACCCTTATTTCGAGTCACTTTTCGCCGCAAGGAAAGCATAGAAGCAAGTACGCTGCTTTGGGAAGATCGGGGCGTCAAAGAGAGGGTTGGATCGAAGGGTACACTCTGAAAGTGTAAGTGATCGGTTCTAGAGAGTTCGGTCTTTTCACTGCTCATACTAGCAGCTGCTAAGACCTGACTCGGCGGAAAGGAAAGAGATATGGTGGTATGCTCTTTTACGAACGTGCTGAAGTATTCCGAGTTCATGTATGAACTCGGTGATGGTGTGGTATTGACGATAGCGCAAGCGTTCAACAGGGCCCACATGAAGCTGTGGCTGGAATCATTCGCTGATACCAGCTTGAGTGCACACTCTTGTACATGCCTCAGGAGTTGGGCTACGTAATATAGCCACGAAGAACTGCTGCGATCCTCGGTACACAGCAGTTCACATTGCATCGACCATTGACTTGTCGAGCTCACTAGCGTAAGGGATATCGCGGCGAAAATGTCCGAAGAGGATATTCCCATGAGTCGGCACGTTTCGGGAACGACTTCAGAGATGCCATCATTGAATGTGAGCATCCTTGCTGTGGAATAGGTAGTCCACGTGTGACAGAATATTAGCATGCTGATTTGCCGGGCAACGCTCATCTCTTCATACTCCCAATTTGGCCTTTGTTCAAAGACTGCAGATATATTCTTGTGCAACTCTTCATCGAGCAGCCTAGCGGCGCACCACGTGAATATAAAGCGCAACGCCTCATCGTGATTTTGTTCCGTTTTCCACCATGCAGCCCGTTTTAGCATGTAGTAACACGAACATTCGGTATCAGCAACGGATTCGGAGTAGGGAGGTAGGATCCGTGTGCTGCACTGATGATAAGAAGGAGAGCTGAAGGGTTGTTGATCGCGTCGAGCGCTTCCTGTCTCATGAATCCAACTAGAGATAGCGTGGAGAGCATAGCCACAGTCTCCTAAAGATCGAGAAGGCTGGCTCAATCTCTGCAGAACATCTGCTAGTTGAGCACGCAATGTGGATTCAGCCTCGGAAAAAGTTGTTAGATTGTCTTTGGAGTCACCTAGCAAGTTATGTATGGCGAGTTGAGCAGCGTTAAGCTGTGGTGGAGTGAACGATGAGCGTGCAACGTCAAGGACAGCAGAACTAGCAATGTAAATGGTACGTGCTTGCGGGCTAACAATGTCTGCCACAGCATAAAATAAAGATCGTATGCATCTTGAGATAACCCAACGGTAAAGAGGATATTAGCTGCTTCAGCAATGTTTTGCAGGTCTGGGAATGACAGCATGTTCACGATATCGTAGGATTCTTTTGCTTGAAGGATGTCTCCCGCGGTAACAGTCTCCCTACAGTCGGCACAGGTGTCACTTTCAAGCCGACCACTCGATTGTTGAGGTACAGACAGAACAGCGCTAGTGCTGCGGCTGGGATGAAAATGCTTCTGCTGTGACATCGGTGTCTCAGGCCCACTGTTACGAACGGGGTTCCTGACTCCAAAACCCCAATCGGGATCAGTCGGGAGAATCGCTTGTTGGGAACATTCAGTGCCCGCGGCCGGCGTTGGACTGGGAGTGTGCGCAACCACGCAGTCCACAGTTGTCTCGTTTGGGAGAGCATTGGTGGGTGTCACGGGTAATGACCAATCAAGAGATCGACTTTGATGTGCATTCACTGGGGAACTCTGGAATTCAGACCGAGGTGGTAGAGTCTTCAGATGAGGCAGCTCCCACTTCCGAAATATTGGCTTGTACTGAGGCCGCCTGCAATCCAAATGTCAGTCATACTCAGCAGAGACAGATGTACCAATGCTACGACCGTAGTATAGTGTGACTTTGCTGAGACGCAAATACAATAGAGAATCAAAGACGGGGCAGACAACTCACGAAGCTGTAAAATTGTGGTCTCGTTCCATAATATTCATTAAGCAGCCAAGAGACATGAGCAGACGAAGTTGGCATATAACTGGCTTATGCTTTTTCCATTCTGATTCTGTGATAGAGCGAGCTTGAGTTGCTCGACCATTCCAGTTTAAACGCATATTCGGTAATGAAATTCGAAAGACAGTTTGAGCCGTGGCGCTTTATAAACCAGAATCTATTGAATGATATAGTTCCTGATACTGAATAAGAATTCTGAAACAAGTCTGTAGGTTTTCGTACGATCGTGAGTCTAGAGTGCAGAAAGGGTCGCCGTCCGAGATAGCGTGCACCATGACAGCGTCCAATGCTGGAGTTGCAGCCTTATGCGATGCCAAGTCAAGCATACTTTCCATATTCGGTAAGCTCAAGTCAAGGTTGTGGCGCTTTTTAGTTACAGGTTAGGGCGAGGAGCAGAAGACCAGTGATGCTCGTATCTCTCAACGGCCATGCTGTATGGCGCTATGGCATGACGTGTGATTCGGAAGAAAAGATCGAGTACTGTGTAGGTGCAGTTTCAGAGTGCGGCTAACATCCTCAACATGGTCGGTACATTCTTCGATGACGTTCCATTGATCTGAGCCCCCGAGACCAATGCTTGACACTATTTCTTATGTCTGGAGGTTATTTCTTGATGGCAGGTAAAGTCGATTTCAGCTTGCTGGGTAGTGATGTGATCTTTTAGCAAACACCTATGGTGTGGAATTAAGGACTAAGATCATGAGTAGGTTGCGATGAGCCAAGTGATGAATGCACGGATACTAGTATGCTGCTGCAACTGAGGCACGTGGACGACGTCTCCAGAAGTATTGGCAGAAATCACATAGAAGTCTAGAGCATTATCGGCCTTTGGAAGGTATCATGCTGACTAAGCACTGTAGCCGTCGATCGATCCAAAGCTTGGGGACCTAGCAGCCAGAGCTTGAATTCCGAGTCAGTTGTCGGCGGCGGGAATCCTCGGCTTACAATGCCAAAGGACCACCCGGAGGATATTGATAGCTCGTGGAACCGTAAGGTGCTTTGAATTTTGCTAGTAAGTACAGTTATAGATGGTATTGGAGTTTGGAAAGCTCAATCCATGAAATTCGGATGTACTACTACGGCTACAGGCCTAATTTTTGCACCCCCCCTGGTCGAAAACGCTAGTATCCGTACAAAACCTACTATGCAAAATTAAGTATAGATGTGCACAAAATTGCTTAATTAGGACTAGTCTCTAAAATCGAGTTTGTTTTCCATTGGCATCCAAAACTGCTTGACATCTCTCCTGCATTGACTCAAGCAACTCCTCGAGATATTCAGGGGGCACAGCATTCTATGCAGCATTAACAGCTGCTTGTAACTCATCGTACTTGTGTAGAGTATCTCTATAGCGCTCTTGTATCCAATCTTTCATCCAATTCCATACTATCTCAATTGGATTTAAATCAGGCGAATATGCAGGCCATTGGACACAAGATATGCCACGTTGACGAAGATCTCGAATAGTACCCTTAGCAGCATGAGCAGGTGCAGCATCTTGCATAAATATCAATCCTTCGCTGCTGTTTATTTGTATCCAGTCTACTCTCGTCGTGTTCTGGCTGGAGAATTCCAGGTCGTCAATCCATGGCTGTTGAAAGATCTTGTTGATCTCGGTCTCTGGTCCGACAACATGAAGAACAGAATCATTGCTGATGGCGGCTCAGTCCAAAATATTCCCAACATTCCTGCTGATATCAAAGCATTGTACAAGACTGTTTGGGAGATCAGCCAACGAACTATCGTGCAGATGGCTGCTGATCGAGGTGCATTCATTGACCAATCCCAGTCTCTCAATATTCATCTCAAGGAGCCTACCATGGGCAAGATCACCTCCATGCATTTCGCTGGGTGGAAACTTGGCTTGAAGACGGGAATGTACTACCTGCGTACCATGGCCGCCTCTGCGCCCATCCAGTTCACAGTGGACCAGGAGCAGCTTCAAGTAGTAGACACGAATGTGGCGCGTCAGCGAGCAGCACCAAAGAAGAGACTCACCTCTAGCGGGTATAACGGTTCATACGCAGCAATTCCCAGACCAATGTACGCCCAAAAAGGCAGCGGCCACGGATCCGCAACATCCGTCAATATGACAAAATTCGTGCAAAATAGCGACAGGGATGCTGACAGGGATGCGCATGGAAAAAACGCGTTTGTAAGATATTTTGACCAGGGGGGGGGTGCAAAAATTAGGCCTGTAGCCGTAGTACTCTGATAAAGATTCCCGTCACTAGTACTACTCAATGGTCGAATATCTGGTGTTTGACCAACTCATACCCGCTGCAGCAAAATCCAACAAATAACAGATACTATGCAGCTTACTGTTGGTTGCGTGTTTCACTAGCTCTTCCCATACGGATCATTGCGGACCCCACCATACACAGCACCCGTGTCTAGCCGGAAGGCGCTCCAAGGCTGTGCATGTGCGTTTTCGTTATACCAACGACACATCTTTTCGTTTTCGAATGCTGATGAAGAGCCATGATGATGACCGTTCTTCACAGCTCCTGAGACATGAGCGCTCATGGAACCACCGGATTCTTGAATACGGCAACCACTGGACCTTTCTGGACATTCTGGCAAAGATGTGCTGGATCCAGAGCCTTGTTCCTTATTGGCACCGGCATAGAGGTGATTGAAATCGGCAGACATACTGTTTTGATCCGAATGAGGGTTTTTGCTGAGAGCATGGCTATGTAGAGCACCAGCATGGCTGAGGTCGTGGCTCTGCTGCTCGGTAGCTGATCCGACCAGGGGCATCCTGCCTTTGGCGTGCTTAACCGAAATGATTGTCTTGACACCCATGAGACAGATCTATGTAGATAGTGAGATCTCGATAATATCGAAGCACGGCATTGTAAGCCAACCTACCAGCTAGCAACCTGTGTGAGGTGGTTCGACAATCTGGGTAGTAGTATTAACTTCCTGAGGCAGAAGAAGAGTATGGGAAAGAGTGTGGGAAAGAGTGGTCTTGGGAAGGCGATTGGCGGTAGCAGAAGGCGAGGATCATGGTGACAGGGTCCGTATTTGTACCTTCTGCCACCAGATGATGAGATAGCCTCTCACCCGAATCGGGTCCATATGTTTGACCGCCATTCTTAGCCACATGCTCGAAAGGGAAACTGGACGAGGCGCCATAAGCGCTGGATTAGCATTGGATTAACAAGTTTGCCGGTAAACGCGAAGAAGCGATTGAATCATTCACAAAGAGACACGTCTGAAGCGACAGCCGAGCAGTCCAGGGATGCTCTGTTTGAGCCGTCGCCAGTTTCACGCTTCCACTTGCCAGATCAGGGTTAGAACTCATTCCTAGCAGTGCGGCACAGACATGTAGCGCCTAAAAGGAGCTGATGATGCGTCCTCCCCTTCCCACAGTTCAAACGTCCACCATTCACAAACGATCAAAAACAATGCACATGGTAGGAGATGGCGTTCTGCGAAGCTCAGATCCGACTTCCCGTACAGCCGATAGTTGTCACTGCCAAATCATGTGTAACCCTTTTCGCCCGGAGGGGTAATGAAGCCTTGCTGCCAGCACAGGAAGCCAGTGAAGCTGATTGGTAGCAACTCATGTCGCTCAACACGGCGGTGCAGGCAGCGTAGCTCGGATGGTTGGTTGGTTGTGACTTGACGTGTCCACGATAGATAACAAAAATGCCGCGGTTCCAAAGCTCACGAAGGAACAGTTAGTTTCATGGCCTGTTTCTACATTCAGTTTGGCGCTGTTTATGCTGCAGAAACAAGGCTCCTCTAGCCGCGTTGCCTTGAGCTTACTCGATGGGGAAAGTGGCCTGGCAGATGTCAGGGGGCTGATTAACGAGGTGCTTACCTCTTTCAGATTCATCAGAAATCATTCGTGATGACACCCTTAGGTGCGTCCAGAAGGATGGAGATCAGCATCTCATCTCTCCCTTTGACATCACCTTTGGAGACTTGTGTCTACATCTTTTCGCAACGCAGCAGGTCGTCGTAGATCTCTGCTCCGTAGCACCTTGAAGTGACCTACTTAAAGCAGCTCGCAATGGCTGGCGTAACCTTGAACTGGAGCGGCTGAGCGCCCCAAGCACCACGAATTGCTGATTCTGAGTGGGAAAAGCATAAGGCATTGATATGCGAGCTACGTCCTACTATGAAACTAGACGTGTTGATCGAGTTTATGGCCAGAAATCACAACTTCAATGCTTCGTAAGTGATCACTTCCATCATCCACATAGAATCATGAGCAGCTTCTGCTTCTCTACACCAATATTTCCGACCATCTATTGGGAGATTGTGGATATAAAAAGTTGATGATTAGCCAGGCGCCACCAATACAAGCTGAGATTCCGGAAATGGCATCTTCCTAGTCTCGAAGCATTTACAGCTCTGCAGGAAGGGTCGAATGGCTCTAGAAACATCGATTGAGGGACATCGGCTAGAGAGAATTCATTCGAAACATCGAGGCCCAAATCAGCTATGCAAGATGTGTCAGAATTAGGTGAGCTTACGCCGGAGGAGCTCTTCGCAGGCTTGGATTTTGGATCAGGTATTCAGGTCAGCAGATCCAAGTCTAGAAGCAAGTCTGCCGAGGACGAAACGTTGCCCGAATCACAAGTAATATCTTCTTATGAAAGTGATCCTAAGGTTGACGCAACGGCGATTGCAAATGTCAGCTCTAGCACAGTTCTGGAAAGTGATGATGACCAGCCAGCATTTGTTGTTACCCACTCCTACCTGGAAGACAAAATCGAAAATGGGCGACCAACGTCGATCCGCGTTGCGATCAGGCCATCGTACCAACACTCACCGTTGCGAGAGTCTCATTCTGCACCGTTTCGATATTCAGCCGAAGTGCTCCATACAATGGAAGTTGGAGATCTTCTTATTACAGTGGATGCTGGGAATTCTGGCAAGCGAGTGGCGTATGATCCACCACTCAACCCAACCCCATGCTCCTCAGTCAGCAGCAGACTCCGCTCTATGTCATCGCTGCGCAGAAGAATCATCAGCCAGGGAGCAGAGAGCATCAGAAGCAACGACAATAGTTCAGATAGAATGTCAATGTCCAGCGTCAATGGCGGATCAGCACGGAGCATAGCTATGGACTGGGATCCTGTTGTCAGTGATATCCAAGAAGGCGTTGCGGTGTGAAATCTCGCATATTCGAGGTTTAGAAATCTGCTTATGACGCATGAGCGATGATATGTTCTCAGGGCACTAATTCTAATTTCCAACTCTAACATGACATCACTTGATAGAGATAGGATTTTCCTCACCCTCTACTATGCCGGGGGGGCTGTATGAAAGGAGAAGCGCTTCCAAATCATTCTTGTGTGACATTGAAGGAGATGAATTTGTGTATGTTCATTATGATAATATTTCCGAAAACGCCTAGAAGGGAGCAAAGTGAATCGACCACAATAGCGCCAATAGGAACTGAACCTTGTACTACGGTAAACTAACGCCCCTGGGCCTCGCTTGAAGCCGGTGCAGGGGCATGTTGCCCCCTTCCGAAAGTGGTTTGGCGGTGTTTCGTGGCTGAAGATTTCTAGACGTCAGGTCGATTGACCTTACCCGATCAGGAAAGTGACTTTGCATGAGGCTGTGGATTGAGTACTCTGCCGTTCTTTCCCCATAAGACGAGCCCTTGGAGTCGTCCTTCGTGAGGATTTCTGCTTTCCTACTATGCCACAAACTACGTACTCGAGCCGAACTATCGCCTGCAGGAGCATCTACATGTACTGCAATACTATTTGACCCATTGCGTCTCGAGCTGACGTGTTCGCACGTGAGGAGCTTCCAATGTCCAAACTACGATTGAAATGGGATGGGCGAGCGCCCCAAGCCCGAACTATACCCGATTCGGAATGGGAGAAGAAGAGGACAATAATATGCCAACTTCGTCCTACCATGACAATGGAGAGGTTAATAGAAGTCATGGCTAGTCAGTACGGCTTCAAGGCATCGTAGGTGATTCATTCCTCGAGTGGCGTAGGATTCTGGGTCATTCTCACCATGCAGAGACCACCTGTGGTGTGGACAACAGATGAAAAGTGTACTGACAATTTTGAAGACAACGGCAGTACAGGTCTAGATTCCTGAAGTGGGGATTACCTAGCTTGGAAGCATTTACAGCACTGCAAGAGAGCTCAAGTCACCTTAACACGAGTGAACCCAAAGTATCGCCTGATGAGCACTCATTTGCAACGTCAGCTCAAGAACCTGCTGGGCGGGTGGGACAAATGTTAGACATGGTTTCAAACAGGGTTCCCTTGGCAGCCTCGAACATAGAATCCGGTGTTCATGTCACGGAGGCTAGACCCGAAAGTGAACCTCCCTGGCAAGAAGTTTTGCGCAGGCTCTCAGCGAAGCCGTTCTGCGAATTGAACCAGCCCCCAATGCAGCTTCGACAAAAGGTCTGTCGCTCAACGTAATTACTGCCGACCCAGACGAAATTCCAGCGGACTGAGCGCTCGAACGTCAGGAGAGGCCACCAACAGGCTAACCATGTGTTCTTTCCAATGTTCATCAGTAATGGGAGTCTCTTGTTGCTCCAGGAATGGCAGGCAGCACAAAATTTGCCAGTCGAAAATCTGCGTGCCGGCCAGCGTCCAATAAAAGGTCGTGATATTGTCATTAGCCTAACAGTGCAGCGCGCCGAGATCAATCCACAGGAAAATCAGGGCCATGATCGAAAGTCAGACGTTGCTTATTGACTCGTACGTGGTACGTATGCCTCAGCCATGGAGCTTGCAGTGATCCTGCCCTGTTGGCGAAATTTCGAAGAATCGAGCCGCGAGACACCTCTCCGGCCATACTACTCCGCTTGACGGGTAGAAAGCAGCGTTTTCGTGGAGTCAACCGAAGCAACAGCTGCATGAAGACCGAGCCATATTGGGGAAATATCCAGGATACAATGCTTGATATGATATTGTCTTCGACCTCTCAAGCTACCAAGGACGAGGCTAGACTGCGGATTGCTCAGGATCGGTGCATAGGATTCTAGGTTCCATGCTTCATGCCAATTTGATGGGTATGCTGACAATTTGTTCTGGTCGTCAAGCACGGCGGCGAAAACAGCGTTCAAGGATAATCTGAGTTTGTTCAACTGGGCCGCCATACCCAAAACCATCATTTCGGTTTGTCAATAGTTTGCAGGCCTTGCTGCGGTCTGACTGTCGATTTCGCAAAGTAGACCGGAGTTCGAAAGTTCTTGAGCAGTTTGTCTTTGATAGATCTTTCCCTGATCACTAAATTGGGGTGTCTGCTGGTATCCTTCGGAGTTGCATTGGTGTTCAGTAGTAAATGGAGCCGAAGACTTGGTAGACGGAGGGATAGCACCCTTAATTCTCCTTCGCTCTCTCACTAAGCATGTAAGTGTTGCCAGAATACCCAGTAATAGTGGAACACCGACGCCTGCGCCGACTGCTGCAACGGTACCTTTTGAAATCGAGCATGATGAGGAATTTGGAGCTGATGTCTGACCAGATGCGCTCGTATTTGTGGTTGTGGGATTTGTTGTGACAGTCCCTGTAGCAGCCACAGCTCCAGAAGACAATAAATTGAGAGCAGAGCTCACAGCTTGGCCATGCATGAGGTCACCAGCAGGGAGAGAGAATTCGGTTGTACCACACTCTGTCAAATCACAGGCAAATGTACCATTGCTGTTACAGGCCCAGACTCCGCTTACCTCAGAGACTAATATAATGTAAGTATCCACTCACTCATATTCAGGTAGATGAACAGAATTACAGTGTTACTCACATTTCATGCAATACTTGGAGCAGCTGGGCGAATCGAAAGTGCTATCAGTACAGGCGCCCCGATAGGTTGTCATGCCATTAGGAGCAAGACAAAGTCCATTTGTGAAGCAGTAGTGATTCGCATCGCAGCAGTAGATGTAGTCATCAGCTTTTGTGGTTTGTTTACATGGTATGTATCCATCCGCTTCCTCACCGCTGGGCCAGTAGCAGATTTTGGGGTCTCCCATCTTTATACTTGAATTCGATTTGGTGATGATCCTGAGCAGCACAGATGCGAGAGTGTCGAACAATGCACTGAATTGGGTGGAGAGTGTCGAACAATGCACTGAGTTGGGTGGAGAGTGCAAGCTGATGTAACTATCCAGGGGATTTGGATGTACGGAGTACTTCTACAGGGAATTGGCTCGGAAATTATGTGGGATTGATGTGGAAGGTTGCATGAATCAAAAAGGGGCTGATGCCGGGCCTACCAAAATTAACCTATACCTAGAAGGCGTCTGCCCCTTAACAGAAAGACTAAATCTTGCGCCCCGTTCGCTTTTTGTCAAGTTGTTTGGCATGATACTGCAAAAGAACTAACACTCATCCCCAGTTGGCCCTAGTGCACTACCGCCCTCCGAATTTGTGGTATTTGCCCTTCGGGGGGCACCCTCTCCAGTGCAACAGCGCCCCCAATAACGTAACCGGACCACCTGTGCAGCGGATCCCCATTCGCAACAGAGATTGCTTGGCGTTCTGACATATTTCGGTTATTCAAACCCTGCTGGTGTTGTTCTGGAATATAATCCAAATGAAGTTTTGGGACTATAGAGCCGCTCTCTCTCGAACACGTAGTCAATCACAGATCTCAGTTGTGAACATAGTGAATAAAGACGTGATGAACAGGCTGAATAACTGAGTGTGCAAAGCAAGTTGTTATATCTAAATGAGTGCGTAGGAACGCATTCATACATACATACGTTATGTAGTGAAGGAAATAGTGCGAAATGCAGATACTAAAATAACATGCGGAGCTCAGGTAAGTCTGTAACCAAACGTTGATGAAACGCGTAGCAAATGGGGCCAAACTGTATTTTCAAAGTTTTAACAATACGTGATTAAAATCGGGATCTCTTAGATGTGTGACCCATTGGCCGAGTCACATGACGTATTCTGCAATTTAATGCAAGCTGTCCCTTGATGAAAAGAGGGCAGGCAGGCCCGGTGTGACCAAGCATTGTGCACCTCGGCAAGCTGAGCTCATGGCTTTCATGCTTAGATTCGAAGATACGCCCCATTTCATCGCTGTTCGTTGCATGCCACCTTCTTAGAAGTACATCAAACATAAACACCAACGGCACCATCTCCACAAATAACCAAATGCTGCTAACCCGAAAAAATCGGCCTTTCTGAAAAAGCAGTTGTCTACCGACAGCATGAGCGTCACAGAAAGCTATCCAGTAGCCCTGAGAGGATAACAGTAGCGGAATCTGAACAAAGAAACACATAGCACCAGCCGAAGAGAAAGCAAAGTATGTCTCCTCGGCGGATGTTCCCAATATCATTGAATATGAGGACTTGCGCATCACTTGCACTCCATACACTAGCCAAGACAATGCTTTTGATGGCAAGCAGAAGGTGAATGGGGACAGAGGGATACTCGTGTGCTTGCACTTGGCCTAAGAACAAAACGTGGTAGCCGGACAACATCGCTTGTATGATATTGGTGATAAAGTTGTTGATTTCAAAGGACGGTCATGGTTAGTGTTTAGCAGCCTCAAGTAAAGATGGTGCTTTGAGCATCCTTATCAGGGATTTCTTCATTATCGGGCACCCTCGTTGAATGTCGTTGCAAGTGTACCTCTGTCCTGCGCGCCATTAGGTGGCTTAAGTGGTTCTAGATACTGCCGAGCCCATACGACGGTACCTTCGGTCGGGTCAAGAATGGCGCTGAAGTGCGTACACTCATTCGTCGTTGGCCAGGCGGCCAGCCACCTTCTGAGCTCCGACTTTGTCAAAGACACGCGCTCTTCTACCTCATGACCATCAGTGAATACATCATGTCGCTCTGTGGAATTCTGTGCAATAGGGATTGACCTATCCGTACAGGCAGCCAGTTGTCTCTTCGTCTTAGATCTGGTTCTTGGCCTAGCGGATGAGAGTAAGGAGGCCGGCGACGAAGCTTCAGCGGCTATAACACGTTTGGCGTGCTCTTCACGGACTTTGATTTCCCACTTCTCAACCATGCAACCTCGCCGGTCTACACTTTCGCTGATTATGCTTTGTATGGACGTACTGTTTGAGCTTTTTGTTTCCCTCATGCCAGGAGTCGGATCAAGGTCATGATTCGTCATCACAATGAATGAACGCGATCTCCTGACCATTCCGGATATTCTGTCTTTCTCTATCGCCATTGCTGATTGTCCATCGCTGAATACCAGGTAGGCTGCTGTTGACGCCGTTGAGGGAAGCGTCTCGGCAAAATAATCAAGACTGAGCGGCGAACCAAGACCGCCCTGATGATCTGAAAATAGGCAGCTGCGTAACAGACTCGATATGGATTGTCTTTTTCCAAGAAGGACAAGCAGATTATGACTAAGAAACCGGATATTTTCCATGTGAGTGAAGGCGTTATGCTGCGGCCGAAAGTTCAACGACATACTCAAACCACACCTTACTCCAGTCAAAACGCCAACGAAGCCAACATATGTAATGCTCCTTGCCAAGACCTTTTGTGGTGTCTTCGATGCGCTCCTGACAAATTCTAGTTGTACAACAACTTTGCGAAGCGAGTCCATATCCCAGTCCAATGTCCTGAAATGTAGCATCTTTGATTCATGGGGCGGTTGTGTTTTCTCTAGAGTACGGACAGCACCAGAAGTGCATCCCATGAGGAGGTCTAGAACGACATTGAAGACAACTAGCAGATACATCGGCACTTGTGCAGCTTTTGAGATGCCTCGTAACTCGAGGTTTTCCTCGTAACTGTGGACACGGCGTAAAAGTAATTTAGCCATGCGCTGGACTACAGGAAGGAGCGACAATGGCACACCGACACCCTCTAGAAGCCAACTGAATAGGGGCATCAGTTCACGTAGTTGCTGCTGGTATTGCGTAGCTAAAGCTGCGTATCGAGAAGATGGCGGAAGGGATAAATCAATCTGAAAAATAGGAGGTTCACAGCCTCTGCTGGTATGTGACATTTTGAATCTCAATGGGACTGAGGTGGATTGAACAAGGAGCTGTGGGATTCTCAGGACACTGTGAATGCCCAATTTCGAGCAAAATTCGCAAATCTTAATCTTATCTTGGTGTTGGATATGCACCAACGTCCGGCAATGCGTTCTAAGTGAGACGAGAACGCACAGTAGACCGCGCCATAATCAGTCAAGCATGGCACTCTGAAGGCAGCAAAGGCAACATTTCTAGCCAGTAAGAGCTGACATTCGAATTAATGCCATACTAGCAAACAGACAATGACATACTTTTGTTCGACGGATCTGTGGAAATATGTCATTGCTGCCTGTTGCTTTTCGCATCGCGTCAGATAGAGTTTTGAGGCTCAAATAGCACTTTTTCGCCCGGAACTTGCCGGTAGTGGGGCTGGGGAAGTTTTTTGAATGCAAGATTTTCATCCTCCACTGCCAGAAGCTCTTGCATCTTATAGGGTCTACATCGAGGTAGAGAAACTGAAGCCGAAAGCTTGCTACGCCTGATTTCGAGGGTCCAACACAAGGTGTACTGCCAATGAATGGTTGATTGCCCAAGAACGCTACAAATGGGCCAAAGACGTGTTCCAGAATGGTGTCCTTAACTAGAGCATGGAATAGCAGCGTGTCTGCATTGATGTATTGTGAAGGGCGATTACCATGATATGAGAGAGCTTCTAGGGGGCTCAGTAATGTTGCAACTCGAAGGTTCTGATCTGCTTCTATTGCAGCATGAGTTGTGACTTCTTCGGTGGGTCTTTGTGCTCTGGTTTCTTGCTTTTGAGGATGATGAAAAATCTGGATAGGTCAAAATTAGAATTGTGCTCGAGCTCGGAGAAAGGCATTATGATTCATTATGGGCAGAGTAACACTGACCTGAAAATGCCTGGTATTCTTGTTGGTGATCGGGACTTTCCGCTTCTCAACAACAGACACCTTTCATTGAATGTGGGCACACCTTGCAATAATCCCAACCACACCACCCAGCTGCAATTATCATCATGTGCTTTCGAGCGTGCGGATGCTGGCCATTTCATGACACCTATCTCGAGCCGGGCCCTCCCCAAGATACCTACATCATTGTGGATGACAATGCTCAGTTTTATCCAGACCCCGTAAGCCTTCTCCCACTCACTCCTGCCTCTTCCTGTCTAGAAAATGAAGCTCCGCATATAAGCGCGGCCCCGGGAAATTATCAACCGCTCAAGCTGTGCATCACACAAATTATCCACTCCAAATCTCGCTGTTCTCTCTGGTCCTCACGATCATGCCTTCAGCACCATATTATCGGCATGACGATCCTACCGGTTCTGCTCTCAATAACGTAGCAGCTGAGCCGGCAACCTATGACGAGCTAATCAACAAGCCGCGTGTCTTTACTTACAAGCCATCTTATGGCTCTTCTTCTTACAGGCAGCAGGGCATCACCCATCCAGCTCCGGTGTACTACGCAAATCAACCTCAACCTCAAGCTCCTATGGGCTACTACGTGAACCAAGCCGTAAGTTTGGAGCTTTCCTGGTTACGTTCACTGTTATTCACTTCACCTCACATAGCCTTCACATCCCTCCTACTACTGCTACACGTCTTCCTACTCTCCTCCGAATCAATCCTTTTATTCGCTTCACCAAGCTGCTTATGCGGCATCCCCTGATACTCCGATGGGATACTATTACTCACAACCATCCAACATCTACCAGACAAACCAATACGTGCCTCACGCTTCTACGCCCCATGCTCCAGCCGGTTATTACTACCCCTCTCAAGTTGCTGCCGGCGCCCAATACCCCGGCTATCCGTATCCAGCCCAAGCTTCCGGCTCCACAACACTACCAGATGGCACGACTCTATTCCTCGGCAAAACTAAAGAGCAAGTCATGTGGGAGAATCAACAGATCGCGAACAACACCGGAGCAAATGATCCAATCCAGATGGTTCCGTACAGGGCGGCACCGGGTCAGCAGTTCTGGTGCAGGGAATTGGACGGCAGTTGGACCTTGAGAACTGTGCAGGAGACGATGGTGGAACTGCAGCCGGGCTATTGGGATAAGGGACAATCTGGCCATGCGGTATTCATCAGGCAGAAACCTTGAGTGGGTGTGTGGTTGCTATGGATTGAGGGCAGCCTGACGATACATCGAGAGGCGCAAGGGGAATGCTGAAGTGCTAGATGATTCTTGAGTCACAGAGGATAGCGTTAAAGTTCAGGGAGATCACTTGGTGCTGCATGTGCTTTATTGGAGGCCGAACAGCTCGAAGATAGCACCTCATCGGCGATGCACTCTATCAACACAGCACATTTCTTGAACTGCAACGGAGCGTTTGTAGGAAATGAAAACATTTTACCTCGGCCGCTGCTGACAGTATTTGTGCCAAGCCAGCAAAAGCATTTCAAGCTGTACTAAGTACTTAGCAGGAAGAGGCCCTCTTAAAATAATGCTAGGAGAGCCATCAAAGTGCGCTTAGATTAAGCCTAACCGTGATATTGCTTAGAGAGTACAAGGATATGCAACTTAGTCGTCTGTGATCTAATAAAATCTTACTATTTATGACGTATTTTAATGAAAATATGGTCATAGTATGGTCAAAATATGCGTCTCTTATCATATTAATATGGTGGTCATTTGACAGAATGACTGTCATTTCTACTAACGGCACTTAGCTCATATCTTTAGCTGCCCCTTCTCCTGGTAAGTAGTACAGGAGGCAACTACACTTCCAACTTGAAGAAGACCACTTTAGGCATTGTTAAACTGGCCATAACATAGAATTTATCCCGCCATGAAGCTGCCTTTGTTAGGCGCCATTAAAGCAAGATATCAGCTAAACAATGAGCTCATGCTCCTAGTTCTTGCAAAGGACCCCACTCAGAGCTCCAAAATTAATCTCTTCCGCCGTCATTTGAGTATGTAGGCAGCTTTATTACTGCATCAATGCAGCACAACCCCATTTGCTTTATCCCCAGTCAACCCTCTCGTCCTAAGCACAGTCAACCAGCCGTACGTCCAGCTCTAACAACAGCAACAACAGCAAGAGGATCGTCAATGAGCTCCCATTTCTCACTCGCCCATCATAATCCAAGCCCTACCCTCCATCTCCTTCGCTCTCCGCAACTTCACCGCCTCCTTTCTTTCCCTCCTCGCCTTGTAAATCTCCTCTCTCTCCGCAGGCGCCCAGCCCCTCCTCTTCAACACCCCCATCCTCACCTTCCTCAATCTCTTCCACTTCGGCACCCGGCTCAGATACCCTCCAGCCTTGTAGTTGCACGATCTGCACATCCTCGCGCACGCAAATTCGCCTCTGAATCCTGCTCGGTCGGGATGCGTGTCGCACGCCTCCTCGAAGCCTGACTTGGCGGGAAAGACTCGCAGACATTGGTAGCAAGGGAGTAAGGCTTTGGATTTCAGCGTTTCGGTTTCGTCATTGTCGTAGAGTTCCAGTGCCAACATGGCAGCTGCGAGGTAGGGTTTGGGGATGAGGCGGCGCTGAGCGGCGTGGTTTGTGGATGATAGGGATTTGAGGGAGAGGTAGTCGAGGTAGGATGTCACTTCTTCGAAGATTTCGAGAGGAGGGCGAAAAGACGGTTTGGCTGGTTTGGATTCATGGCTGGTATGAGAGTCTGGTGATGTTGAGTTGAGGTTAGGATGTGGTATGAATCTGGTGCTGCTGACTTGATGTGGAAGGCAGCTGAGCTTTTATTTAACCATGTGATATCAGAAGTGATGCCTTCAGGTTAGGGGAACACAAAAGAGAGAAAAGCATCAGAGTATAGAAACACTTCAGCTTAACATGTTTTTGGGCACGAGATAGAGGCAACATGCCACTGAATACTTCGAACAGAGCTCTAAGTAGATATAGGTGGTACACTGGTCCTCATAGAATGACATGGCCGTACGTGAAAGATTTGATGTGTGCTGATTTGTGATCGAAGACCTCAGAGCTCTGAAGATGATGTGGCTTTGAATCCTCCACCTTGTGGCTCTCCCAAGCTGTGATCAGCGCATTGCTTTTGAGTCCTTGCTCTATGATGTCTTTCTTCGCTTCGATGCGCTTTCTTCCTTGCTCTCATCCTCCTCGGCTTCTTCCTCGCTCTCCATTGTCCAGTCACTCTCGCCGTCTTCGCCGTCGTCGTCCTTATCATCATCATCGTCGTCGTCCTCGTCCAGCCTCCTCAGCTCAAGTCCCCAATCTTCATCATCATCTTCCATTCCGCTGTCCTCATCTTCTGGATCCTCATCACCCTCCCATGCGTAGTAGTCTTGCCACTCGTAGCCCTTGTCCTCTGCCAACTTCTTCTCCTCCCTGATCCACTCTTTCATCCTGTAACCAGTCTTCCTATCACATCTCCTGCAGGCCCTCTCCTCGGCAAACATGGAGCCCCATTTCAAAGGAGGACAGTCAGACACATAATGTGAAGGAAAGGTGTAGAACCTGTCGTCATCCAGTAGACGTAGACAGGTATAGCATGGCAGCAGATCCTCCACATTCCATTCCAGCGGTGTGGCTTCGTCCGTCTCAAACTTCAGAATTGCGGCTTTGAGGACTGCCTCATTATGTGGGTCTTCGAAATCGTGATCTTTGGGTAGCAGTTTCACAAGCTCAGGATAAGCCAGATGCGGCATGGCCAATTCAGAAGTTCAAGCGACCAGATTGAGGAAGCTCTGATCAGCCGAGCTGCCTATATCAGATGAAATCTGTTCCAACCGATATGGAAGCCGGGAAGGAAGCTTTGCACACTCACCAAGGCTGGTTGAAAGTTTCTACAGATGCTAGCAAGAAGAGACAAGGTTAATAAGTAGTAAGATACAGCCAAAGCTTCGACAGATTGGACCATGGATGGAATGTAGACCAAATCTCGAGGCAAGTTTCATGTCGGTCAGACTGGAGCCAGAGATGTAGCTGCCTGGCTTCTCACAAGGAAGGAGCACCCTGTTGCTCCTTTTTCATGACTTTAGACATCATTTAGACTTCACGAAAGTATAGGCCCTTGCTTAGGCAAGAACGACTGACCAGTATGCACTCGGTGGTTTTTGAAGTGTGTTGTCTTTGATGCATGTTATATATTTCATGCTTGTAAAAGAAGAATATCCTTATAATGAAGAACACTAGAGTATTTTGTAAAACTATAAAGTTACACATGAACATTAGCATATTATTAGAACTATGGTTCCACTTAAAGTATGGAAAACAAAAGTAATATTCTTTGTATTTGAAAAGTAATAGAAGGTGGACGTTAAGATGTCATCACAATCATAATCTGAATAGTGTCATAACATCAGCAGTATCACAATTCGAAATCTGAAAGTGATCAAGAGAAGACTTCCGAATACTTCAAAAATCAAAATCATTTAGGAATCTTGAACATGAAAGTGACTAAGGGAACGCGTCCAAACATTTTCAGATATCAGGATCATTTGGAAATCTAGAACATGAAAGTGATCAAGGGAACGCGTCCGAACATTTTCAGATGTCAGGATCATTTGGAAATCTAGAACATGAAAGTGATTCAGTGAGCACGTCCGACCACTTTCAGATATCAGGATGATTTGGAAATATAGAACATGAAAGCGATCAAGCGAGCACGTCCGACCACTTTCAAAAACCAGAATCATTTGGAAATCCAGAATATTGAAAGCAATCACAGGAAGACTTCACGACATGTTCAGCAATTTTTTGGTTCAAGAATCCTTGAGTTCCTAATCAGGAAGAAAATACTAATCTAGCCGCAAGCTTTCCTCCCCAAGCATCTACTCCCACTCTCCACCCACTCATTCCTCCTTCCCAGCCCCCTCCTCGACTTTGCCAGCCTCTTTCCGCTCCGAATTCTTCTTCGCGGCGGCCAATTTCAACGGCAGGTCAAAAGAGACACCGTAATTCTGCCTCCCAGGCACAGGATTCGCCACGGTGGTGCCATGGGCATCCTTCGTCAGCCACGCGACGCAGGTGTTCGAGGCCTGCTCGACCAGGATGCCATATTTGGCCAGGTAGAAATTGCCGCCCGAGGCGGGATCGGCGCTGGAGTGGCAGGTAAAGGAGATCATGTACCTGTTGGCGTTCTTGTCTGTGTGGGTTTCCCTATGCAAGCATGTCAGTATTGGGATGATGGAATGGGTGCCGCCAGACGTACTTTTGGTAGTTGAACGCCGTGACCCCGGCGGAGGGCGCGAGGTGGCCTTCGGTGAACTGATATGTATATTTTCCCAGCTTGACTTCATATGCGTCTTTTTGGAAGGTGGCCATTCTGGGAACATCCAATTTGGCCATGCAGTCATCATAGTCCTTGGTGATGACTCTTGGCAGACTGCTGAGCATGATGTTCCATAGTAGAGCCAGCCATCCGCCATCTTCCAGGTCCTGCTGCTTGCCTGCTTCGCTTGCTGCCTTCTTCTTGCTGTGCATGTTCTGAGCAGTAGCAAACCCTCTATTGTCTATTGGCCCAGCTGTATATCCAACGTTGACCATGAAACCGGGGTCGTCTCTCTATACGGAGTCAGTAAGCCTCATGAAGGGTAGGATGAGGAACTCTTACCCTAACGTCCCGTCGCTCGATCGTGGCCCGCATAGACAGCACACCCAAGGCCTTGACTACTTCTTCGTCTCGAACGAAGTCTCGTATGATGCATAGGATTGGTTTGGCAGGGTTTGCTGCATCGTAGAAGATGATGCTCTCATCAGGACGCACGACAGTCATCTTGGAGCGATCGAGCTGCATCACAGGAACAGGAATCCAGCGCAACTCGCGCCCATCTTTTAGGGGAGTGTATCTGCGACGTTCGTTCCAGTATCTGGTGGCTTCGAGGCTCTCGGATGCCCAGTGGTCCAGCGGAGGGTATGCTTCCTTAAGAGGCTCGACGTACTTATGCTCAAGCCTTGATAGATAAGTAGTATGTTCTACCTGGTTGCGGTAAAGGCCCAGATCATGGATGAGCGTAGGGTCATTGATGATAGGCTCAGACTCGGAAGACCCATCAGACGTGCTTGCTTGGTTGTCGTGTGTGCTACGTTCCACGTTGCAAACCCGAGCCTTTACATCTCTGAAAGCATTATCTTGAACTTGCTTGTCAGCGGCTTCATCCCGCGAGGCTCGCTTTTCGTCGAAATGTTGCTTACGGGCATTGATGTAGTCTGTTTGTTTTACATAGCGGACAGGCGGCTCAGCGTTATCTGTAGCAAGTCTCTTTTCTTTCTGAGAAACACGCTTTCGCTTTGCAGGAGTAGCTTTGTCAGAGGAGGTATGCTTGCGCGCGAGCTTCGGAGGAAGTGTCTGATGGAGGATGTCTTCCTTTCTGGGCGTCTTGGAGTCGATCTGCTTTGACTTCGCCATCTCGTTGCTTCGATCGAGGAACAGGTAAATGGTAGAGGAAGTTGATGCTGTGCAGTTGATGGATAGCGTGTCATGCAAGGAGAGGCCGTATTCAAGAGACTGGCAAGCTCAGAGAAGTACTTCCCGAGGATAGATCCAATGGCAAGAAGCGTCAAGACGAGTGGTTGAGAATGTATACAGGAATGTGCTCAGCAGATCTTCGTCAGGTAGAGTTGAGGCATCGCCAGCATATAAGCTATTGCATCCTCGAGCATTCAATGTGTAGCCAGCGAATGAGGCAGCGCACCCCGACAACACAATACACATGTTATTGGACCCCATATATTCAATGTGCAGCGAGCAGATATTCGTGAGGCAGCGCACTATCGACGACACAATACCCAACCTATTCGACGCATTGAATAGATTGTACTCCAACAATTCTCCGTGCGGCTATGCACATTCCGAATTGCAGCATTCATGCTCCTTGCCATTCTGCATTATTCCAATGCCATATTGTCCTCCCATTGAGCACCATGATGAGGTAGGGGTCGACCGAGCCTGAGTTGGTGCCGTGCAATAGCGGATGCATCAAGCTGCCTCTAATCCCAGCACAGGACATCACATCAGAAGACATGGGGCTCGGCACAGTCATTCCGACTGTGACCGCTCCGTGATGAATGGATACCACATCTTCTCTGGCACGGGTATTATAGTATGGAGCGGATTGCCTCAGAAACACCACAGTCGGTCTAGCACTCAGCTGATAGACGTTCTGGATGCGGTTTCTAGGTGATTGCCTCTTGAGGAAAGGAGATAACTCCTTTACGTGCACGGACCCGGCGGAGCGGGAACCTTGGCGAGTCTTAGCAGAGGGTCTCTTCCCTTGGCTCGTTACCTGAGTGGGTAATGCTTGCTCTATATATACTGGATTATCGAGGCCTTTCAGGTGGAGACATGCCATGCTTCCACTTCCTTAGAGAACTGTTTCTCCTCAACAGCAGAGCGGAAGTCGGGATCTTATCTACAGGCATTAAGGTTGCTATTGTAGCTGAATCTTCAGCTGAGAAGCAAGGATGTTGTTTTGCGGTAATCAAGCGGATGTGAAAACTCCCCACTGCTTTGCAGCAAGCCTGTTATGTTGGTGTTGGCACTAGTCCATGGCGGGGACAAATTCCAGCACATCATGCCCCACTGGCAGGGATAAACTCCAGCACATCATGTCCCACTGGCTGATGTTCTTCTCCTCCTGTTCGGGATAACGGCCCTGGAGAACATCTGGTTGTGGCTGAAGAGACGGCAGCATCCGGTGAACGGTGAACGCTTGGAAGGGAGCCTGGGGTAGATCGCATCACAAATACGATATCCATGCCTTTGCCTGCGGGCTGGGCCAGGGTAGAGAACTGTGCAAGCTTGCACCATGCTGTTCTAGAGGGTCGCTTGCTCTCTTGATAGACGGATCAAAGAGACGGATCAAAGAGGTGGCTGCAGCAAGTCCGCTCATACAGATGATTGCCAGGAAATTTATTGTGTCAATATTTTACGATGTTATTGATTGTGCGCGTTCAGCAAAAGGCGCGTCCAATTTCTGCCTAGCGCATTACGTCATTGCAGAGGTGAACAGTCACCCAGCATCACAACCTCCAGCATTTGCCCATCCAAGGCCACTCGTACCCTCCCCAAACTATCTGGGATGAGAAAGAGGATCTGCACTACAAGAAGCATTGCAAATGATGGGTGATAGCTCTGGCAACCCACATCTTCAGATGCTCCAGGTACGATGTACACTGGAAGAGACTGGCAGCCTCCACTTGACTAGATGGCCTGCTAGCTGAACAGATCTCTACAGTGCCAAATGCATAGCGAGCCTTTCATGATATCAATATCTGCACTGTACGTACCGCTACGGACCGTCGAGTGACCACACGGGCATCTTCGCCGTTTCTCAAGAGCATCATTTGATCAAATACATTCTACGTTGGACAAATCCTCACAGTAAGCCCCTTGGAGGTGGTTGTGTGGCAAACAATTCATGTCCGAGTAATGAATGGACTTGAGCTTTCAGGGGTGGACCTTGGCAAGGACTAGGCAGCTTTATGCTTCGCAGACTGCAACTCTCTACCCACATACAACCACTGGCAACATGTAGAGTGAAAGGGGGAATATGGACAGCTTCTCATTTGTGATTCAACATCCATCTCTCATGGCTGGGCTATATGCTATTCACCTAACAAGTTCAACGCTACAGCAGACATGAAGCTGATCGTGCCAGTATGCAGGTTACCATTCAGCAAACCCAAGACTCCTCTCCAAACATATATACCAGGACATAGAACCCATTACAACATAACTCCATACAAACATCCCTTTCTTCCCGAACATGGTCAGACAAACACCGCTCATCATTTCGGACACCCAATCCTCCTGCTCCCTAACCTTGCGCTTCAGCCTGGACCCCTTGCACTACTCTGAACCCTCCGGCCAGTACCTTCCCAATCTCCTCATTGACACTACTATTACCGCTACCGTTCTTATGCTGCAGCAATCCCAACGCGTAGGCAGTATGATTCCATTGGGTCTCTGTCTCGCAGCGCGCGAGCCGGGCGGCGAGTTTTTCTGATAGGTTCTTGGCGTGCTTGTCCTAGAACACCGAGTCAGTGGTGAAAGCACAGGGCTTAGAAAGGGAGGTAGGATGGGTGGTAAGAAGAATGGCTCGAGTATGGTGCACAGTGGTTGCGCGAAGAGACAAGTCCAAAGCAAACATACCTTCTCAATAAAGCCGCACAAGAATTTCAAAATCCGCTTCAATGCATCCTCCTCCAGCTCCTTCTCCGAGCTCAACAAGCTGAACATATCCACAAAGTGATTGTAGACAGCATTGTCCTTGGTCGACAACTCCGTGAAGAACATACGAGCAAGATCTGCGATTTTCTTGTCTTCATCTTCAAGACATTTGGCCATCTCTCCAAGCTGACCTTTGACCTTGACTTGACCTGCCAGGATGAGGAATGTCAATGTCATCAGACATGTTCTCTTTACAGAGCCATCTCGATCGTTGAGCCGACGGTATAGAAAATCGGTATTTTCGTCGATGAGGTGGTTGAAACAGACTGCCATGTCTCCAAGTGCAATGACTGCATTCGATCGCACGATAGGATCGTCAGACCGTTCAAGAATCGTGATCAACAACGGTAGATTTCTCTCGCAATATTCGCCAGATACACACATCAACTTGGCGAGGCACAGAGTAGATGCTGCCTGAAGATTTTGATCTTTGTATGCAGTATTGTTGGCGCAGATCTCAGTCACTAGCGGCCCGAAGTTGGCAAGAAGCGAATTAGGTCCGTACAGCAGCTCTCGCTCTCTGATGTGAGCTATGGCTTCAGTGAAATCGTCCTCAGTTGTACCACCAATCATGTCAAGCTCATCCTTTTCTTCCTTCATTTGCTTCTCTGGCTGACCCTCGACATCTTCAGCAGCAGACTTCTTCTTTCGTGCTGGTGCTTGTCCCATTGACTTCCTCGGAGATGCATCAACAGGAGGTTTGCTCTTCTCTTGCTCTTGTTTCCTTCGCTTGAAATCCATTTCACACAGTTCTAGGTGTACGATCTGTTTGATCGCGATATGGCCGACAGCGAATAAAAGCTGAGACAGAGCTATGGATGGCTTTTGTCTTGTTCCTTCCTGCGGCTCCATCGCTTCTTCTGATGCTTGCTCGGGATCCTGACTATTATCCATGGTTTCTGGCGATGCTGCTCTGGAGAGCGAGGGCGCTTTCTGTGTCTGCTGGAATACCAGTCTCGTTTTCTGCCGCAACACCTCTGAGCACAAAACGTCAGGGTGGTTGGAAAGTACATATATCGCCGCGATTGCCTGCTCTGCCATGCCGAACCATTCCTGACTGTCGGTTGAAACCAACATCAAGGAAGCCAGTCTGGCCAATACAGCGTGGTCATTTGTCATTTTCGAGATGCCTGTAGAGGCGCTTTTTTCCTGAGCCTTCTTTGCTGCTGGAATCATCCTCTTTAGCGCGATGCAGGTGAATTTGGCGAGGAGTAAGTCTGACCGTCCGTACTGTCCAAGTCCAATACGCAGCATAGTCTCTGTCTCTTTCACAACAATCTCCGGATCAGCCAGAGCAATCATGCCGAGAACAATGATTGCACCTCTGCGCTGCGCTGCGGAAATATCTTTTTGTACCCCGTACACTTGCCAAAGTTTATTGATCACCACCTCCGACACATGTCCAGCCTTCACCATCGTGCTCAAAAGCTGCTCCAAGGATGTCAATTCCGCCGGGCTTGCCCCAAAAGTCAAGCTGATCATATTCCTGGCGATAAAATTCGCTGCATCATTTCCGTTGAACGACTCTGGCGCATCAAAGAAGAGGCCTTTATAGCAATCAATTAGATGACTTTGAACCCCCTTGCCTTCATCGCTGTTGCCCTTTGTCCAAATCAAACGAAGCATTCGTCGGATTCCAATCCTCGCAGTCTCCACCTTGTACGCGTCAATGACAACGAAGAAGTCCATTGCTTCGATGACTTCGCTCTTGTTCCTCGCTGAAAGAAGCTGGCATACTATCTCTGATGCTTCATGAACACTCTCAATGAACCGCAAGGCTTCGGTGTAGTATTTCTTTGTCAGCTGAAGCTTCCCAATTGCTTCAGATGTTGCGGCATCTTCTTGTGCTTTTCTCAATGCTGCAGCCTTTTCGTCCTCTGTCATGGGTTTTTCGGAGGATGCGCCATCGATCTGCGTTGCATCATCCAGCAGATCGCTGTCGACCTTGGCTTGTCCATCTGCAGTTTCAGCCAAGCCCGGAGACTGAGGAGGAGGCTTCAGCGCAGTCAATTCGTTCTCGACCACCTCCAGACGTGAGGACCATTCTTTGTGAGACAGCTGCCCTCCGTGCATGACACTGAAGGGATGTGTGGAAACGAGCTTTCCTATCAGCTTCACAGCATTGCGGCGGACATTGCTGCTCTTGTCTTGTAGACTCTGCACAGCTAATTCCGTCACCGCTTGTCGTCTTTTGGGAAATTTCTGCTCCAGATCACATAGCTTCATATACACCTGAATGGCTCTGCACCGGCAGTATGGATTGGTGTCCAGAAATCTCTGCTCCAGAGTGTCAAAGAAAGCATTGATCTGAACATTGTAGTTTTCAGTTCGCTCTTCTTGCTTACTCAAGTCTGCCACCAAATTGCCGCATACCTCAATGACAGCACAACGAAGAGTATATGCTTCGCTATCAAGAAATTTGGCTAAAAGACCCATCTCTTTGATCACCAACCTGGGTTCCAACTCCGAAAGCTTTGTAAGAAATATAGATATCGATTTTGGGCCTTTTGTATCGTTCGGATTGAATTCCTTGTTTGTTAATTCTCTCATGATCTCCCCAGACAGCTGGGGGTAGTCATATTGTTCTGAAAGAATATGCAGGAACTCTGCCATTGGCTCTGATAGGTGTTCGAAGTATGTCAGATTCTGCACGATCGATGTTTGTGCGCCAAAGGCATGACCATGATGCTTTACTGCCACACAGAGGACTTTGAAACAGAACATGCGGGTAGCGGTAGTCTTGATCCTTGCTTCACTCTCCATGATGAGATACACCGACCTGGTAAACAGGTTGACAAAGGTGTCCCGCTCCGAAGTTGTAGCAAATATCTTGTTCAGCCTCAACTTCATCACTTTGCACATTGCCTCCATTGCGACCTGTATTTGTCCTGTCGAGTCCCAATTACCATCTTTGACTGATGACTTCGATTTCGCTCCTTTGGGACCCTTCCGTGTTGGAGCGGCTGCTGTAGGCTTTTCCGCTGCCTTGACCTCCACCACCGAGATTGCCCAGTGAAGGAGGAAGCCATACATTTCGAGGATCTGTTTGTGGTGTTGCAGCACATCTTGCTCATCAGACTCCAAGTCTTGCAGCACCGCATCAGCTTCCGCGGACAACCCAGACACCACCAGGTCAAAGATCTTGCTCAAAGCATGGGTAGGGAGTAGGGAAGAAGTCCTAGACAAGAGGTAAAGTTCAGCTTCGGGTTCCTTGAGGGTAACCTGTTGGTGTTGTAACGAAGAGGGAGCGCACTTGAGCAAAAGCTGCAGAGTATCGAACGATGTACTCCTGGTGATGCCATCTGCGTTTCCCGCAATGGAATCAACAATTGGGTTCAGGACTGAGTTGATGAGGGGAAGAGTAAGGGAGTCAGGATCCGACTCGCAGTCGACCAACTCAGAGTCGGCCTCGGGAGTTGGTATCGTCTTCGGGTCATTGAAATAGAGCTTCAACGCTTCGTTGATGTCGAAGTTGGCCTGGTCGTCCATTTGCGGTGAAATTGTCGGTACCAGTTGAGGGGTTTGAGAGATGTAACCACAAGAAACACAACACAACAAGGACAAAGCAGTCACCCCAGAGCACGGACTGAGAATATTAAACCCGACTGAACATATTGACGTCGCGCAAAACGTAGACCCAATTGCAGTGCACCAATCAACCTCCTGCTATCGTCAGTCTTGATCGAATCAGTCTTTCTGCTGCTGGCGATAACGCGCTCAAACTCCGTGAGCCCGTGTTTTGATCTTTCCTATTTTGGTTTAGTGCCACGACCTCTAAACATCAGCTGGAGATGGGACTTGTCAATAAAGCTTCCAAGCTATTGGAAGAGGTTCGTCGACACCAACATGGTTCACGGAGTCATCAGGAATCTCGACAGCAGGAATTAGATGGTCAATCCGTTGGGAGAATTGCTAAATTTATTGCGGCGCAAAAGTCGCGGCGACGGAGGCGAAGGAGAACCAGCGTCCAAGCTACAGCGGACACACCACTGCAAAAGACTACAAAGGAGACAATGGCACAAAAGGTAGCTTACACCAACGAGAATGATGCGCATCATATGCAGTACTCCCGAGGAGCCCGAAACACAGCAGATAATCATCGCATACATATTGTCGAAGATGAGGAGGAAGACGAAGAGAACCTTTCAGAGGAAGACGAAGACGAAGACGGCGAAAGCGAGGATGAGGTGGACGAGTCTGTCATCGAGGACATGCGCAAACTCGAAGAAAGCTTTAGAGGGATCTCGAGGAAATATCGCTTGATCAACCGGATAGGAGAAGGTGAGAATTGGGTTTTGGCAGTGTTCAGTGAGAAAGCATACCATCTAATTGAAACCAGGTACATTCTCCACTGTATATAAAGCCGAGCAGCTGCTTCCACCGGAGCCAGAGGACGACAACGACGGCTTACAGGAGAGTCATTATCCGGAAGACAACGACGAAAACAATCCTCCAACAAAACGCCGCAAACTATCCTCCTCCTCCCAACAGTCGCCGGATATACGGAGGCCCAATCCACAACGCAAACCTCAATACGTCGCGCTCAAGAAGATCTACGTAACTTCATCCCCTCACCGCATCCAAAACGAACTCGAAATCCTGCATGCACTCCGCTCCTCGCCTCACATCTGCCCCCTCCTAACCGCCTTCCGCCACCTCGACCAGGTAGTAGCCGTGCTCCCCTACTTCCGCCACCTCGACTTCCGCCTCTACTACCGCGACTTCCTCATCTCCGACATGCGCGACTACTTCCACTCCCTCTTCTCGGCGCTCCACTCGGTCCACCGCGCCGGGATCCTGCACCGAGACATCAAACCCACCAACTTCCTGTACGACCACTCCA
>NW_006916398.1:71545-79538 GCF_000464535.1 Endocarpon pusillum Z07020 | reverse complement strand
GCACGCGCGGCTTCCGCGCGCCCGAGGTGCTCTTCAAATGCACGTCGCAGACGACCAAGATCGACATCTGGTCCGCCGGCGTGATCCTGCTGACCCTGCTGGCGCGCCGCTTCCCCTTCTTCAACTCCACCGACGACGTCGACGCCATGATCGAGATCGCCAGCATCTTCGGCCGCAAACGCATGAAGGTCTGCGCCGCCATGCACGGCTCCGTCTTCGAGACCAACATCGAGACCATCGGCGACAAGGGCTTCACGCTCGAGCGGATCGTGGTGTGGGCTAGTTGCCGGGAGAAGGAGCAGGGGCCCCTGAGCGGGGCCGAGGGCCAGGCTATTGCGTTTCTGGAGGGGTTGCTGGAGCTGGATCCGCAGAAGAGGTTGAGTGCGAAGGAGGCGCTGAATCATGAGTTTTTTGTCACGCCGGAGCTGGATGAGCTGGTTGGCGAGGAGGTGGAGGGAGATGATGGTCAAGATGGGAATGGGGAGGTTGATCGGTAGACGTCGGTCGTAAATCGATAGAGGGGGGCAATATATGAGGGACTGATATTGTTACATGGAAGCAGGTGGATGGTTCCATAATGGCAAGGAATTATGGGATGGAGGCTGGCGCGGACGGTGTTATGGCTTTGCTTGCACCTGCTGTTTTCACTTCCATGGCTTGTATGAACAATGCATAGACAGATACCCTGGCATATAGTGAATGGCGCTTCAAATCGATAATGCTCTACTGCTCTGTCTCCTTTTCATGTTTTGGGGTGAAAGTGAAGGCGCAGGGATGGGTTTGAAAGCCCGGCTTCTCTTGATCAGTTGGAAGCGACCAGGTTTGGCGTGGAAGGCGATGGAGCAAGTGCTCTTAACAGCTGATAGATCTTCTTCCTCCAAGACCAACATCCTCTAGATAAATATGGGCTTCACTCTTCACGTCCTCCTGCCCTTCTGACTTTTCAACTCGCTCGCCTTCACCTCCTCTTCTGCTGCTAGCACAGCAATCTCCTGCTCCTGCATCCACTCGCCAACATCACGCATGATCTTCTCCAGCGCCTGCCCACCCTCCAGCACATCCGGCAGGCTTCCCGTCTCGCTGCCACATCGATGATCCGTAACTCGCTGCTGACTGTAATTGTACGTCCTCACCTTGTCTTCCCTGCCCGTCATGGACACCCCGCCCATGATCTTCCGGCGCAGATCAATGAGCTCGTTTTCGCGCTCTTCGCGTCGTTTCTGCGCCAGCTTGGCCCGGAGAATCTGCCATGCCTTTTCGCGATTCTTGTGCTGGGAGCGCGACTCTTGCATCGCTACTACGATCCCGGTGGGGCCATGGGTCAGCCGAATAGCAGAGTCGGTCTTGTTAACATGTTGGCCTCCTGCACCACGAGCGCGCATGGTTTCCGCTCGGACTTCGCCTGGGTTGATATAGTAGTCGCTGTTTGGGTCTTCGAAATTGAGTGCCGTGTCTTCGATTCCTGCTGAGCCAGGGGCGGGGAGGCTGGGCAGGACCAGAACGCTGACGGCGCTGGTGTGAGTGCGGCCCTTTTTTTCGGTGGTGGGGACACGTTGGACGCGGTGAACGCCCGCTTCGCCTTTCAGCATGTGGTAGCTGCCGGGTTGTGTGACTTCGAGCACCGCATCAGTGAGACCTTCTTCAGAGCCCGGAGCACTTTCATCGGCTTCGTATTTGACGAGCTCGGTTTTCCAGCCTTTGTTCGCACAGAACGTAGTGTACATATGTAGGAGCTCGGCGGCGAAGAGGGAGGCTTCGGAGCCGCCAGCGCCGGGGTGGATCTCTAGCAGGCAGGGGAGGGATGCGAAGGGGCGAGGCGGGATGAGGGATCGCTTCAGGAGAGAGATGAGGCGCGGAACCGTAGCAGACGTAGCTGCGACATCTTCGGAGGCGAGACTCTTGATTTCGCTGTCGCTAGTGGGGTCTGAAAGAAGAGAGTTCAACTCTTTGATGGACTGCCAAAGGCTCTGTTAGTACGATGCCGCTGCTGCGAAGAAGTATAGCAAAGCTGAAGAACTGACATTCTGTGCATTATCCCATTCTGCGAGCGCAGCTGTCACCGTGGATAACTGTCCAATCTTCCTCGCTGTTGCAACATCGTAGTTCTCCGCATTCTGGTTGGCAAGCTTTGTGTGTTCTTCCGCAATGCTTCGAGCACGTTTGAGCAGAACCGGTGATATAAAGGACTCTGCAGTTGTCGATACAGCGGCTATACCTGGTCTTGAGCTCAGCGACTGCCGACTAGGAAGGAGAAATCGCCTGATGCATCTGGCAAACATTCCTTGTCAACATCAAGAAGATCAAGATCTGAGCATTGGGATGTTGACAATCTCGGTTGAAATTCGGCTCATTCAACCGCCTAAGTTACGGCAATGACAATTTCCAATGCTACACAGACAACCCTTCCCAAATACCGTCAAGTTAGTAGGCAAAGTCCCGAAATGACATATAAAAATGAGTGGAGTCACCTATGGTCCTCTGCCAAGCAGGCATATCTTCCTCCATGAGATAGCTAAGCAACATACAGCCACCAAAGTGCGCTTCCTGGGCTGGTAAAAGAATCCATGAGTAATTTCTTGCTTCCGTACTGATTGTACCGACACATCAGCGTCGCTAGCTATGATGTCTTGACAGCCCTTCTCGTTCTCGAACATGCTTATCCACAGGATTTGCCTCAAGTTCCTCGAGTCAGAGTAGACCTCTCCCTCGTCCTCGAATCTCTCAGGCCAGACGAGTTACAAAGCGGCACATGGTTGAACATCATTGGCTACGTCTCTAAGTGTGCGCCGACCAGGAATAGGGGACACGTTCCAGGACTGATGTCAATGGAGACTGGGCGAAGCAGCATTCAGGCTTTGGTTGTGTGGAACGCTGGAGCTTTGCGCATTGGAGACTATGAGAGAATACTATCGCAGCAGCAGAACATGAGGAAGCAGCTTCAGACAGAGATATAAGGGGTTTGGCTATAATAGCCACTTGATTTGGCTGCTTGCGGGAAATATTTTCCCTCTCCAGCAAGCTTCCATACAATGTTTCTCTACGCTACTGGAGAAAATGTGGCACACAAAGACACAGACAATGCACATAGTTCTGGAGACTCTGATTGGACTCCATTATTCTCATCTTGAATCTGTCCAAGTGGCTCGAAGAAAGTCAACATGACCTTGCGGCACCGCTAGTAATTGCACGAGCTTTCGAGAGACGTTAGGAGCTATAACTACCACAATTTGAGGGTTGGTAGAACTCCTTTGGCTCCAGTTCTCTTCTCGCCAGATATCTGCTTTGATGTGCGGTATCACCACTGTGCAGCTGCTTTTAGTGTCGAGAATTGAGTTTATGCCTTCCACTTCCAGCTCAACTACCTTCTCACCAGAGTCTTAACCATGAGGTATGGCTTGCTATCGCATTTATAGTCAGCCATATTCATTCGGGATCGCTTTCTAGGCCTGCAATGTGAAGTCACCATATAGCTCCGTTCAGATTTGTTGGACCAAAAGGACCGCGGCCCTCAGAGGACCGTAAGTTAAATAACTTTTTTGGGGGGTCTGACAAGACTTGGTTATATCTACTCGAGCAGTAAATCTCGCAAGGTGGAACAACAGCTGAACATGCCATAAACTGGAAAAGAATCTAGTAAATGCTCATATGAACCTAAACAAGGGTTTCCGATTGACCATATCTAGAAGACAAAGATGTTAGTGATTTAACCCGATAGTACAGCGCTCCATAGTGCTGGAACATGACTTAAGAAATACAAATAATCTGTAATTGGTATTGCATTATCCCCTGTGTTCCTGAATTGGTGAGCTTCCTTGTTGGTTATAGCATTACCGCGATTCTAAACCCTAAGCCTTAGCAGAAGGAACACCAAATTCTTTCAAGTACAATTTATTCAGAATTCATATACTTCAGAAAACGATTCATATCAGTTTCAAGTTGTACAAATGTTCAGAATTCTAAGGAATATCCAATGACACTCTTTTCAAGATCTCAAGTCTGATGATTAGAGTTCTACGCAATCCAGAAGTTCACAGCATACTAAATTTTGGTGTTCTTTCTGCCAAGGTTGTAGCAAAATTATGACGTTGAATGGCGGCAATGCTACCAATTCAGGGACAGGGCCGTTGCAGTATCAAGTGGGCTATTAGTGGTTTGTTACACAAACTGACATCCCTCGGCACAAGGGGGTTACCTTGTCAATGAGTCGGAGGACCAGACAACCCTGCATAGAACCTGAGTCTTACTCGGCCAGCCCACCCCAAGACACACTTCCTAGCATAGCATCATTTGGCAACAGGCTCCCTAACTGGCTCCCTAACTGGCTGGGATATCGGCGACGTCGGCTCAAGTATTAGCCGAGTCTACCCGAGCCAGAGCTCAGTCACCATTCCAGCATTCCTTGCTTATGGTTGAAACTTCAGGGTTCGGCATGGCCACGGACAAGACAAGAAGTTCCTACTCTGTAATACACCTAGTGCTCTTCGTTGCGACAAAACCACCCCTGCATCTTAGCTACTGCATATGGCTTCCAGTAGACTGACATTACGTCCCAAAGCCATCCCCATCGTGGTGGTTTCACCAAATACACCGGTCTTACTCCCGTCCTACACGGTAGGAAAATGACTCCACGGCTTGCCTAAGAAGGATCGCCATGAAACCGCCTTGTCGGGCAGGGAAGACGCACTGTGCTTCGTACTCTCTTTATGCAACACCAGTTGCACCTCGCTCCAGGACACCGAGTGTGAGGGTGGGAAGAGACAGCGGACATGGGTCGAGTTGTGTCTCTGTACTCTTCTTTCCCCCAACGAGAGCTGGGGAATGCTCCACGCACAGTGCCCTCAGTCCATCCAAATGGACTCTGATACTAAGCAGGCATCAGACGCTAGGAGCTTCCTACTACTCAGTCCTCACATTAGCGTCTGCTCCAAGCTGATAGGTACTGGCTTATAATGCCGCTCATGAAAATCCCTCCATGGCGTAAAGGCTTGGCTTCTTATGTTCTGTGCTATAGTGGCTAAGGCAAGACAGTTCGGAAATTGTGACAGGGCAAATGCTCTTCTGGAGGTTCAACACATCCGTGTTCCAGTTGGCGGCGGCGGATGCATGACACAATACCGATGGAGAGCCTCGATGCGTATGTCACTCGAGATCTTGGCAACACGGATTGATGTGTTTGTTCGGTCTGGACGACATCTTACATGTCCATATGTTCCACACGACGGCGTGTATCATGTCTCTGACACTGACTAGTAGGGATGATGCAAGAGTTCACCTGGTCGAGTCCGACTGGGGACCGGAAAAGATCTGTGCAGAGGGTATGGACAAGCAACCCAAGTCCATACCCACGGCACTACGCAGCTTTCCAGAACGACTTACAGATATCCCTCATAACCTCTGGCTTCTCACCAAAGATGACAACCCGACATTCGTCATCCCAAACACCGTCTTCGGCATCTGCGGTGCCCTTGCAGGGTCACGTCTCATCATCCACGACTATACCTCGACCACGGTCCTCACACGACTTCCATGGGTATTTCTCTTCAATTGGTCGAACCTCCTCATCTTCGATCTAGCGAATCAACGTCTGCCAGAATCAGCAAAAGAAGATGCCCTCAACAAGCCCTGGCGGCCTGTACCTAGCGGCCGTATGACCTCTTCACAGATTAGACAGTCGATGCTCCTCGCTCTCCCTCTCGTCCTCGCATTCAATCATTATGTCCTTACTGTGTCGTCCGAAACCGCGCTCATCTACATCTTGACCTGGATGTACAATGATCTTCGAGGTGGAGACGAAGGCTGGATCTTTCGGAATATCATTATCTCTTTCGCGTTTGCATGTTTCAACATGGGTTCTCTGAGAGTTGCCGCGACGGGAACTACACACTCGACCTCGACCGAGATCACAAGCGAAGGGTATACATGGGTCATTATCATCAGCGGAGTCATCCTTACCACAATGCATGTCCAAGACCTCAAAGACCAGGCCGGTGACCGAGCACGCGGACGGAAAACGGCACCGCTCGTTCTAGGAGATTTGCCCGCCCGCTGGACTATCGCGGCCCCCATTCCGTTCTGGACGGCTTACTGTGCGTACTTCTGGCATTTGGGTTGGCTGGCGGCCGCGCCCATGATGCTAGGAACATATACGGCCTGGCGGTGCGTGGCCATGAAGGGGAAGAAGACGGATCGACGGACTTGGCAGCTGTGGTGCCTGTGGACGGCGATGCTGTACATGATGCCGTTGGTGCGGTAGGTAGGTCGCAAGATGAATTTTATATGTACATATTTCAGCGAAGCAGCATTTAATAGAAGCAAGAGGCAGAAGGCACATGGTCGGCCACCAGATCCGCAAGGGACTTTGATTTTCTGCGGTATGGACGTGAAAACTGGACTAATACCACAGCGGGCACACATGCATAGCGATGAAGGGGTTACAAATTGACTCAGGTCCATCAAGAATACTTGATCACTGAAGGTGTTTACATAACGAAAACACCTTGGAACAATGGAAATCAAGTTTCATCACAATGCGGTCTCGTCTGCACATTTGGACCACATTCACTTTGAGTGAATTGTAAACATCAAAGCGTAGTAGTACCCCAACGAAGGGTGACCAGCAACGCAACAGTACTAACATCACAGTACTATATCTAGACGGGTCGCTGAAGTCTTTAGAGAGACCACACTTTCAGTTGGGGATTTAAATCTACAATTATTCATCCTGTTTGTGATCTTGGATCCAAAACATGACGACCTAAATTATATATAGAAGATAGCTGATGCACCGTCCTCCAAAAAAAAACATGAGAATCCTCCATGATTTGAGCGTGATGTGGCCGATTCAATAAATATTCCCCTCTTTTGGTCTGGTTGCGTTGCTGCTCACCCCTGCTTTGTCCGCCAAGCCTTCCAGTAAATAAGTGGTGGGATGGGACTGGCAGGACAGACATGGATGGCCTGAGATGAGACCTATGGCGGATTATTACGGGCTTCAGGTCAATTCAAATCCATTTTGAAAATCCGAGATCGTGTTAAGATACCCTGTTGGGGACACTCTCGTATGCACTCTCTTAAGGCATCCTCTTAATACATCCTCTTAATACATCATCCTCTTATATGTACTTTTTCAAGACACCTCCTTAAGACATCTTATAAGATCCTCCCAGCACACCTCTTATGCCACCCTCTTAATAAGACGTCCTCTTACGACACCCTCCCAACACACCCTCTCACACACACCAAACCCAATCAATTAAGTCTTCCTTTCACACACTCTCACATATAGTATTGGGTAGGGGGTAGAAGGATCAGCAAGGGGCTGCAGGGAATCCAAAAATCCCGAATCAGTCTGTCGTAGAGCCACACCTCAATATGATCCGGCAACTTCGGGCCCCATGTGTTCTGACCTCAAGGCCTCGAATACCCTAAAAAAGCCCATGAATCTAGACCTCCCGACATACATGATTCCTAACTTATTGGGCATGAAGAGGTTTATCCTGGCATGTATGTATATTTAGATGCATACGAGAAAGCGGACGATGTGTTTTGGTTTTAGTGTTTGTAGTGTTCGAAGCGAATTTTCTTTCCAATACCGATTGGATAGCTTGCCCCGTGCTTGTACCGAGAGATATGAATATCCATTGAGAGAACAAAAAGAGATGAATTGATTGATTGATTCGACATTGTCCATTTTTACCCCAGACTTCAAACGGAGACTCCCGACGGCCCTACCTTTCAATTTCCTTCTTCTTCGTCTCCATTCATTGATTCATTTTGCACCACCACCACCTCCACCTCCAAACCCAACCTTCCCCTCTCGTTCCATCCCTCAGGCTCCAGCCTCCCTCGGCTCGAAAACACACCAACACTCCCCGGGCTGCGCCGTGACCTGATCCCTCAAATCGCGCCATAGAGTCTCAGGATCATGCCCGTCGGCAAAGCGGACCTTGAATTGCTTGAGCAGGACGGCGGCCACGAGACGGAGTTCTACGAG